>NC_053028.1:492671653-492921658 GCF_003073215.2 Triticum urartu | reverse complement strand
GATCCTAAAGGCTTTACTTGGCACAAACACTAATTAAAACATAAAGAACACAACCATAATAGTATCATAATTGTGCTAACACTCAAAAACAGGAAGCAAAAAGCAAAAGTAAATTTTATTCATTGAGTTTCCTCCCAACAAACACTATAGTTTTACGCCCTTAGCTAGGCATAAAGCAACAATCTAAGTTTTATCATCTTTGGTTCGAGATCCATAAGATGCCCTCATGATTGATTCATAGGGTGGCTTAATTCTAGTTCTAGGAAAGTGTTCCATACCCTTCCTCAAGGGAAATTGGAACTTAATATTGCCTTCTTTCATATCAATCACGGCACTGATAGTGCGTAAAAATGGTCTACCAAGAATAATTGGACAAGAAAGATTGCAATCAATATCAAGAACAATAAAATATATGGGCACATAATTTCTATTAGCAAGAATAAGAACATCATTAATTCTTCCCATGGGCTTTTTAATAGTAGAATCCGCCAAGTGCAAATTCAAAGAACATGATTCAATATCGGTAAGACCAAGCACATCACATAAAGATTTCGGAATTGTAGAAACACTAGCACCCTAGTCACACAAAGCAAAACACTCATAATTTTTAATCTTGAATTTCATGGTAGGTTCCCATTCATCATGCAATTTTCTAGGAATTGATACTTCCAATTCCAATTTTTCTTCAAGAGCTTTCATCGTAGCATCAACAATATGTTTAGTAAAAGCTTTATTTTGTTCATAGGCATGGGGTGAATTTATCATGGATTGCAGCAAATAAATACAATCAATCAAAGAGCAACTATCATAATTAAAGTCTTTGTAATCCAAAAGATTGGGTACATCACTAGCTAAAGTTTTGACCACTTCAAACCCACTTTCATCAATTTTTTCAACAAGATTTTCACCCTCCGAAATATTGGGACGCCTTCTACCTAAAGTTGACTCTTCTCCAACCCCCTTTTCATCATTCTTAACTTTACTAAACAAATAAATAATAGAAGAAACACCAATCATTTTAAGATCTTCGTCATCTTTGCAAGAATAATCACTAGAAAAAGCTTTTTCTAAAAATTCTCTTTTAGCTCTAAGCATAGCAGTTCTTTTCTTACTTTCATCCATAGAAACATAAAGATCTTTAATTTATTCATCTAATTTAGGCCCAAAAAAATTCATCTTGAGATTTTCCACATCATGAGCAATTCTATCAACACTTCTAGACAAATCATCAATCTTACTCAACTTTTCTTCTATGGAAGTGTTGAAAACTTTTTGTGTGTTGATAAATTATTTAATATTATTCTCAAGATCAGATGTGTTCCTATTATTATTATAAGATTGATTTCCATAGGAATTACCATAATTATTAGAGGAATTACTAGGAAAAGGCCTAGGATTAAAATTACCTCTATAAGCATTGTTGTTGAAATTATTGTGAGAAATAAAATTCACATCAATAGCATCACTATTTTGCTCAATAAAAGTAGACAAAGGCATATCATTAAGATCAATAGGAGCACTTCTACTAGCAACCAATTTCACAAGAGCATCAACTTTTTCACTCAAAGAAGAAATTTCTTCAACCGAATTAACCTTTTTACTAGTAGGAGCCCTTTCGGTATGCCATTGCGAATAATTTGCCATGATATTGTCAAGCAATTTGGTGGCTTCACCCAAAGTAATCTCCATAAAAGTTCCACCCGTGGCGGAATCTAGAAGATTACGAGAAACAAAATTCATCCCCGCATAGAAATTTTGTATGATCATCCAAAGATTTAACCCATGAGTTGGGCAATTCCTTAGCATCATTTTCATCCTTTCCCAAGATTGTGCAACATGCTCATGTTCAAGTTGCTTGAAATTCATGATTTGGGTTCTAAGGGAAATAATTTTTGCGGGAGGAAAAATACTTAGTGATAAAAGCATCTTTTCACTTATTCCAAGAATCGATACTATCGCGAGGTAAAGAAGAGAACCAAATTTTTGTAGAATCACGCAAGGAAAACGGAAATAATTTCATCTTGACCACATCATTGTCCACATATTTTTTCTTTTGCATATCGCATAATCCCACGAAGGTATTAAGATGGGATGCGGCATCCTCATTAGGGGTATCGGAAAATTGGTCTTTCATAACAAGATTCAGCAAAGCAGTATTAATATCACAAGTCTTCGTATTAGTGGCGGGAGGAGCAAGCGGAGTGCCAATAAAATCATTGTTGTTGGTTTGATAAATCACTTGGTGTTCCTTGAGTCATGATGACTATACAACAAGATTGCACTCAAAAAACAGATCCAGCAAGAAAACAGTGAACGGAAAAGAGAGGCGAATAAAACAACAAATTTTTGTGAAGTGTGGGAGAGGAAAACAAGAGGCAAATGGCAAATAATGTAAATTGCTAGGAGATGAGAATTGTGATTAGGAACCTGGTGATGATGAAGATCCTCCCCAGTAACGGTGCCAGAAATTCCTTTTGGTGTTGCTTGAAGCTTTTTTCCCCAAAGAGGAAGGGATGATGCAGCATAGCGGTGATACGTCTCCAACGTATCTATAATTTTTGATTGTTCCATGCTATTATATTATCTGTTTTCGATGTTTAATGGGCTTTAATATGCTCTTTTATATTATTTTTGGGATTAACCTATTAATAGGAGGCATAGTGCGAGTTTCTGCTTTTTGCCTATTTCAGTGTTTCGTAGAAAAGGAATATCAAACGGAATCCAAACGGAACGAAACATTCACGAGGATCTTTCTTGGAACAAACGCAAACCAGGAGACTTGGAGTGGAAGTCTGGAACTCCGTGGAGGGCGCGCCCCCCACCCTCGTGGGCCCCACGGAACTCCACCCACGTACTTCTTTCGCCTATATATACTCTTATACCCTAAAAACATCAGGGGGAGCCACGAAACCACTTTTCCACCGCCGCAACCTTCTGTACCCATGAAATCCCATCTGGGGCCTTTTCCGGCGATCTGTCAGAGGGGGATTCGATCACGGAGGGCTTCTACATCAACACCATAGCCTCTCCGATGATGTGTGAGTAGTTTACCACAGACCTTCGGGTCCATAGTTATTAGCTAGATGGCTTCTTCTCTCTCTTTGGTTCTCAATACAAAGTTCTCCTCGATGTTCTTGGAGATCTATTCGATGTAATACTTTTTGCGGTGTGTTTGCTGAGATCCAATGAATTGTGGATTTATGACCATGTTTATCTATGAATAATATTTGGTTCTTCTCTGAATTCTTATGTGCATGATTTGATATCTTTGCAAGTCTCTTTGAATTATCGGTTTAGTTTGGCCTACTAGATTGATCTTTCTTGCAATGGGAGAAGTGCTTAGCTTTGTGTTCAATCTTGCGGTGCCCTTTCCCAGTGACAGTAGGGGCAGCAAGGCACGTATTGTAGTATTGCCATCGAGGATAAAAATATGGGGTTTATATCATATTGCTTGAGTTTATCCCTCTACATCATGTCATCTTGCTTAATGCATTACTCTGTTCTTATGAACTTAATACTCTAGATGCATGCTGGATAGCGGTCGATGTGTGGAGTAATAGTAGTAGATGCAGAATCGTTTCGGTCTACTTAACACGGACGTGATGCCTATATCCATAATCATTTCCTAGATATTCTCATAACTATGCGCTCTTCTATCAATTGCTCGACAGTAATTTGTTCACCCATCGTAATACATGCTATCATGAGAGAAGCCACTAGTGAAACCTATGGCCCCCAGGTCTCTTTCTTATTATATTGCATCTGTTTTTATTATCGCATCTCGTTTACTATTTTGCAATCTTTACTTTCCAATCTATACAACAAAAATACCAAAAATATTTATCTTACTATCTTTATCAGATCTCACTTTCGCAAGTGACCGTGAAGGGATTGACAACCCCTTTATCGCATTGGTTGCGAGGTTCTTGATAGTTTGTGCAGGTACTAGGTGACTTGCGTGTTATCTTCTACTGGATTGATACCTTGGTTCTCAAAAACCGAGGGAAATAATTATGCTACTTTGCTGCATCACCCTTTCCTCTTCAAGGGAAAACCAACGCATGCTCAAGAGTAGCAAGAAGGATTTCTGGCGCCGTTGCCGGGGAGATCTACGCTCAAGTCAAGACATACCAAGTACCCATCAGAAACTCTTCTCCCTCGCATTACATTATTTGCCATTTGCCTCTCGTTTTCCTCTCCCCCACTTCACCTTTGTCGTTTTATTCGCCCATTTTCCATTCGTCTCTTTTCGCTCGCTTCTTGTGTGATTGTGTGTTGGATTGATTGTTTGTCATGGTGGCTCAAGATAATACTAAATTGTGTGACTTTTCCAACACCAACGACAATGATTTTATTAGCACTCCGATTGCTCCTATTACCGATGCTGAATCTTGTGAAATTAATGCTACTTTGTTGAATCTTTTCATGAAAGATCAATTTTCTGGCCTTCCTAGTGAAGATGCCGCTACCCATCTAAACAACTTTGTTGATTTGTGTGATATGCAAAATAAGAAAGATTTGGATAATGATATTGTTAAATTGAAGCTATTTCCGTTTTCTCTTAGAGATCGTGCTAAAACATGGTTCTCTTCTTTGCCTAAAAATAGTATTGATTCTTGGAATAAGTGCGAAGATGCTTTTATCTCTAAGTATTTTCCTCCCGCTAAGATCATCTCTCTTAGAAACGATATTATGAATTTTAAGCAACTTGGTCATGAGAATGTTGCACAAGCTTAGGAGAGGATGAAATTAATGATACGTAATTGCCCTACACATGGTTTGAATTTATGGATGAAATCTTTTAGATTCAGCCGCGAGAGGCACTTTTATGGATATCACTTTAGGAGAAGCTACTAAACTCCTAGATAATATTATGGTTAATTATTCTCAATGTCACACCGAAAGATCTAGTAGTAAAAAGTTCATGTGATTGAAGAGATTAATATTTTGAGTGGAAAGATGGATGAACTTATGAAATTGTTTGCTAATAAGAGTGTTTCTTCTGATCCTAATGATATGCCTTTGTCCACTTTGATTGAGAATAATAATGAATCTATGTATGTGAATTTAGTTGGTAGGAACAATTTCGGTAACAACGCGTATAGAGGAAACTTTAATTCTAGGCCGTTTCCTAATAATTCCTCTAATAATTATGGCAATTCCTACAACAACTCTTATGTAAATTTTAATAAGATGCCCTCTAATTTTGAGACTAGTGTTAAAGAATTTATGAGTTCGCAAAAGAATTTCAATGCTTTGGTTGAAGAAAAATTGCTTAAGATTGATGAGTTGGCTAGGAACGTGGATAGAATTTCTCTTGATGTTGATTCTTTGAAACTTAGATCCATTCCACCTAAGCATGACATCAATGAGTCTCTCAAAGCCATGAGAATTTCCATTGATGAGTGCAAGGAAATAACCGCTAGGATGCGTGCTAAAAAAGATTGCTTTGTGAAAGCGTGTCCTTCTAGTTTTCATGATAATAATGATGAAGATCTAAAAGTGATTGATGTGTATCCTATTAAATCTTTGTTTTCCAATATGAATCTAGATAAATATGGGACTGGAGATGAGTCAACTTTAGTTAAAAGGCGTCCCAATGATTCGGAGTTTTTAGATCTTGATGCTAAAATTAGTAAAAGTGGGATTGAAGAGCTCAAAACTTTACATAGCAATGAACCCACTATTTTGGATTTCAAGGAATTTAATTATGATAATTGCTATTTTATAGATTGTATTTCCTTGTTGCAATCTGTGTTAAATTCCCCTCATGCTTATAATCAAAATAAAGCTTTTACTAAACATATCATTGATGCTTTAATGCAATCTTATGAAGAAAAGCTTAAACTAGAAGGTTTCCATTCCTAGAAAACTTTATGATGAGTGGGAACCTACTATTAAAATTAATATTAAAGATTATGAATGCTATGCTTTGTGTGATTTGGGTGCTAGTGTTTCCACGATTCCAAAAACTTTGTGTGATGTGTTAGGTTTCTGTGAATTTGATGATTGTTCTTTAAATTTGCACCTTGCGGATTCCTACATTAAGAAACCTATGGGAAAGATTAATGATGTTCTTATTGTTTCAAATAGGAATTATGTGCCCATAGATTTCATCGTTCTTGATATAGATTGCAATCCTACATGTCCTATTATTCTTGGTAGACCTTTCCTTAGAACGATTGGTGCAATTATTGACATGAAAGAAAGAAATATTAGATTCCAATTTACGTCAAGGAAAGGCATGGAACACTTTTCTAGAAAGAAAATTAAATTGCCTTATGAATCAATTATGAGAGCCACTTCTGGATTGCATACCAAAGATGACAATACCTAGATCTATTCTTGCTTTTATGCCTAGCTAGGGGTGTTAAACGATAGCGCTTGTTGGGAGGCAACCCAATTTTATTTTATTTTCTTTACTTTTCGTTCATGTTTAGTAATAAATAATTTATCTAGATTCTGTTATGATTGTGTTTTTATGTTTTAATTAGTGTTTGTGCCAAGTAAAACCTTTAGGATCTTCTTTGGTGATTGTTGTTTGATCTTGCTGAAAAAACAGAAAGTATGCGCTCACGAAAATATTTTTAATTTTTTACCAGAGAGCGATAAAATACCAATTCCAACTGAAGTAGATCAATATACAAATTATTTAGGTCGTCCTAATTTTTCATAATGTGTGGAGTTACAGAAGTACTCGAAGCCTCTAGATTTCTATAGATTGTTCTGTTTTGACAGATTCTGTTTTTCGTGTGTTGTTTGCTTATTTTGATGAATCTATGGGTAGTATCGGGGGGTATGAACCATAGAGAGGTTGGCATACAGTAGGTTTAACACCAATATAAATAAATAATGAATTCATTACAGTACATTAAAGTGGTGGTTTGCTTTCTTATACTAACAGAGCTCATGAGATTTTCTGTTGAGTTTTGTGTTGTGAAGTTTTCAAGTTTTTGGGTAAAGATTTGATGGATTTTGGAACAAGGAGTGGCAAGAGCTTAATCTTGTGGATACCCAAGGCATCCCAAGGTAAAATTCAAGGACAACCAAAAGCCTAATCTTGGGGATGCCCCGGAAGGCATCCCCTCTTTCGTCTTCGTCTATCAGTAACTTTAGTTGAGGCTATATTTTTATTCACCACATGATATGTGTTTTGCTTGGAGCGTCTTGTATGATTTGAGCCTTTGATTTTTAGTTTATCACAATCATCCTTGCTATACACACCTTTTGGGAGAGAGACACATGAATCAGAATTTATTAGAATACTCTATGTGCTTCACTTATATCTTTTGAGCTGGATAATTTTGCTCTAGTGCTTCACTTATATCTTTTTAGAGCACGGTGGTGGTTTTATTTTATAGAAATTATTGATCTATCATGACTCACTTATATTATTTTGAGAGTCTTTTAGAACAGCATGTTAATCTGCTTTGGTTATAAAATTAGTCCTAATATGATGGGCATTCAAGATGGGTATAATAAAAACTTTCATATAGAGTGCATTATGAGAAGTTTGATACTTGATAATTGTTCTAAGATATAAAGATGGTGATACTAGAGTCGTGCTAGTTGATTAATTGTGAAATTTAGAAATATTTGTGTTGAGGTTTTCAAGTCCCATAGCATGCACGCATGGTAACCGTTGTGTGACAAATTTGAAGCATGAGGTGTTTCTTTGATTGCCTTCCTTATGAGTGGCGGCCGGGGACGAGCGATGGTCTTTTACTACCAATCTATCCCCCTAGGAGCATGCACGTAGTGCTTGGTTTTGATGCCTTGTAGATTTTTGCAATAAGTATGTGAGTTCTTTATGACTAATGTTGAGTCCATGGATTATACACACTCTCACCCTTCCACCATTGCTAGCCTCTCTTGTGCCGCGCAACTTTCATCGGTACCATAAACCCATCATTTGCCTTCCTCAAAATAGCCACCATACCTACCTATTATGGCATTTCCATGGCCATTCCAAGATATATTGCCATGCAACTTTCCACCGTTCCATTTATTATGACACGCTTCATCATAGTCATATTGCTTTGCATGATCATGTAGTTGACATCGTATTTGTGGCATGGCCGCCATTCATAATTTTTCATACATGTCACTCTTGATTCATTGCACATCCTGGTACACCGCTGGAGGCATTCACGTAGAGTCATATTTTGTTCTAAGTATCGAGTTGTAATTCTTGAGTTGCAGGTAAATAAAAGTGTGATGATCTTCATTATTATAGCATTGTCCCATGTGAGGAAAAGATGATGGAGGCTATGATTCCCCCACAAGTCGGGATGAGACTCCAGACGGAAAAAAAGAGGCCATAAAAAGGGAGAAGGCCCAAACAAAAAAAATATGGGAGAAAAAGAGAGAAGGGACAATGTTACTATCCTTTTCCCACACTTGTGCTTCAAAGTGGCACCATGATCTTCATGATAGAGAGTCTCTTATTTTGTCACTTTCATATACTAGTGGGAATTTTTCATTATAGAACTTGGCTTGTATATTCCAATGATGGGCTTCCTCAAATTGCCCTAGGTCTTCGTGAGCAAGCAAGTTGGATGCACACCCACTTAGTTTCTTTTGTTGAGCTTTCATACACTTATAGCTCTAGTTCATCCGTTGCATGGAAATCCCTACTCACTCACATTGATATCGATTGATGGGCATCTCCATAGCCCATTGATATGCCTAGTTGATGCGAGACTATCTTCCTCCTTCTTGTCTTCTCCACAACCACCATTCTATTCCACCTATAGTGCTATGTCCATGGATCGCGCTCATATATTGCGTGAAAGTTGAAAAAGTTTGAGAATACTAAAGTATGAAATAATTGCTTGGTTTGTCATCAGGGTTGTGCATGATTGGAGCATTTTGTGTGACAAAAATGAAGCATAGACAAACTATATGATTTTGTAGGGATGAGCTTTCTTTGGCTATGTTATTTTGAGAAGACATAATTGCTTGGTTAGTATTCTTGAAGTACTATTATTTTTATGTCAATATTAAACTTTTCTTTTGAATCTTTCAGATCTGAAAATTCATGCCACAATAAAGAAAATTACATTGAAAATTATGTTAGGTAGCATTCTACATCAAAAATTCTGTTTTTATCATTTACCTACTCGAGGACGAGCAGGAATTTAGCTTGGGGATGCTTGATATGTCTCCAACGTATCTATAATTTTTGATTGTTCCAAGCTATTATATTATCTGTTTTGGATGTTTAATGGTCTTTAATATGCTCTTTTATATTATTTTGGGGATTAACCTATTAACAGGAGGCATAGTGCCAGTTTTTGTTTTTGCCTATTTCAGTGTTTCGTAGAAAAGGAATATCAAACGGAATCCAAACAGAACGAAACATTCGCGAGGATCTTTCTTGGAACAAACGCAAGCCAGGAGACTTGGAGTGGAAGTCTGGAACTCCGTGAGGCGTCCACGAGATAGGAGGGCGCGCCCCCACCCTCGTGGGCCCCACGGAACTCCACCGACGTACTTCTTTCGCCTATATATACTCTTATACCCTAAAAGCATCAGGGGGAGCCATGAAACCACTTTTCCACCGCCTCAACCTTCTGTACCCGTGAGATCCCATCTAGGGCCTTTTCTGACGATCTGTCATTGGGGGATTCGATCACGGAGGGCTTCTACATCAACACCATAGCCTCTCCGATGATGTGTGAGTAGTTTACCACAGACCTTAGGGTCCATAGTTATTAGCTAGATTGCTTCTTCTCTCTCTTTGGTTCTCAATACAAAGTTCTCCTCGATGTTATTGGAGATCTATTCGATCTAATACTTTTTGTGGTGTGTTTGCCGAGATCCAATGAATTGTGGATATATGATCAAGTTTATCTATGAATAATATTTGGTTCTTCTCTGAATTCTTATGTGCATGATTTGATATATTTGCAAGTCTCTTCGAATTATCGGTTTAGTTTGGCCTACTAGATTGATCTTTCTTGCAATGGGAGAAGTGCTTAGCTTTGGGTTCAATCTTGCGGTGTCCTTTCCCAGTGACAGTAGGGGCAGCAAGGCACGTATTGTAGTGTTTCCATAGAGGATAAAAATATGGGGTTCATATCATTTTGCTTGAATTTATCCCTCTACATCATGTCATCTTGCTTAATGCATTACTCTGTTCTTATGAACTTAATACTCTAGATGCATGCTGGATAGTGGTCGATGTGTGGAGTAATAGTAGTAGATGCAGAATCATTTCGGTCTACTTAACACGAACGTGATGCCTATATTCATAATCATTTCCTAGATATTCGCATAACTATGCGCTCTTCTATCAATTGCTCGGCAGTAATTTGTTCACCCACCGTAATACATGCTATCATGAGAGAAGCCACTAGTGAAACCTATGGCCCCCGGGTCTCTTTCTTATTATATTGCATCTCTTTTTATTATCTCATCTTGTTTACTATTTTGCAATCTTTACTTTCCAATCTATACAACAAAAATACCAAAAATATTTATCTTACTATCTTTATTAGATCTGACTTTCGCAAGTGACCGTGAAGGGATTGACAAGCCCTTTACCGCGTTGGTTGCGAGGTTCTTGATTGTTTGTGCAGGTACTAGGTGACTTGTGTGTTATCTCCTACTGGATTGATACATTGGTTCTCAAAAACTGAGGGAAATACTTACGGTACTTTGCTGCATCACCCTTTACTCTTCAAGGGAAAACCAACGCATGCTCAAGAGGTAGCAAGCGGCTGTAGGTATTCCCTCAGATATGAAACCAAGGTTATTGAACCAGTAGGAGAACCAAGCAACACAATGTAAACAGCCCCTGCACACAAATAACACCACTCGCAACCCGACGTGTTAAAGGGGTTGTCAATCCCTTTCGGGTAATGGTGCCAGAAACGACGTGTGGAGGGAGAGAGTTGTAAATATTGATAGATCGAACGCCAAATAAAATAAATTGCAGGAAGGTATTTTTGGATTAATAGATCTGAAAATAAAAGCAAATAAAAATAGACCGCGAAGGCAAATAATATGAGAAAGAGACCCAGGGGGCGTAGGTTTCGCTAGTGGCTTCTCTCGAGAAAAATAGCAAAGCGGTGGGTGAACCTTGATAGAACCTCAAATAATTATGACGATATCCAGGCAATGATCATTACATAGGCATCACGTCCAAGATTAGTAGACCGACTCCTGCCTGCATCTATTACTATTACTCCACACATCGACCGCTATCCAGCATGCATCTAGTGTATTAAGTTCATGAAAAACGGAGTAATGCAATAAGAACAATGACATGATGTAGACGAGATCCATTTATCTATGGTGGTAGATATAGATCCCATCTTTTTATCTTTAGTAGCAACGATACATACGTGTCGGTTCCCTTTCTGTCACTGGGATCAAGCACCGTAAGATCGAACCCACTACCGGGCACCTCTTCCCATTGCAAGATAAATAGATCAAGTTGGCGAGACAAAACCCAAATATCGGAGAAGAAATACGAGGCTATAAGATCATGCATAAAAGAGATCAAAGAAACTCAAATACTTTCATGGATATAAAAAGATATATCTGATCATAAACTCAAAGTTCATCGATCCCAACAAACACACCGCAAAAGAGTTACATCATATGGATCTCCAAGAGACCATTGTATTGAGAATCAAGAGAGAGAGAGAGATGAAGCCATCTAGCTACTAACTACGGACCCAAAGGTCTACAAAGAACTACTCATGCATCATCGGAGAGGCACCAGTGGAAGTGGTGAACCCCTCCGTGATGGTGTCTAGATTGGATCTGGTGGTTCTAGACTCTGCGGCGACTGGATGAATATTTCGTCGACTCCCCTAGGGTTTCTGGAATATTGGGGTATTTATAGAGCAAAGAGGCGGTCCAGGGGGCACCCGATGTGGGCACAACCCACCAGGGCGCCTGGGCCTCCTGGCGCGCCCTGGTGGGTTGTCCCCTCCTCGGGACTCCCCCCAGGTGCAACCAGGGCCCAATATCTTCCATCTGGTCCATAAAAAATCTCCGTAAAGTTTTGTGGCATTTGGACTCTGTTTGGTATTGATTTTCTTCGATGTAAAAACATGGAAAAAATAGCAACTGGCACTTGGCACTAAGTCAATAGGTTAGTACCAAAAAAAGATATAAAATGACTATAAAAAGATTATAAAACATCCAAGATTGATAATAAAACAGCATGGAACAATCAAAAATTATAGATATGTTGGAGACGTATCAAACACCATCTCCTCTCAAACCCTAGTTCATCTCTTGTGTTCAATCTTGTTACCAGAACTATAGATTAGTGCTTGTGGGTGACTATTAGTGTTGATTACATCTTGTAGTTGATTACTATATGGTTTATTTGGTGGAAGATTATATGTTCAGATCCAATATGCAATTTAATACCCCTCTGATCTTGAGCATGATTATCATTTGTGAGTAGTTACTTTTAATTTATTCTTAAGGTCACGGGAGAAATCATGTTGCAACTAATCATGTGAACTTGATATGTGTTTGATATTTTGATAGTATGTATGTTGTCATTCCCTTAGTGGTGTCATGTGAACGTCGACTACTTGACACTTCACCATATTTGGGCATAAGGGAATGCATTTTGGAGTAGCAATTAGATGATGGGTTGCGAGAGTGACAGAAGCTTAAACCCCAGTTTATGCGCTATTCCGTAAGGGACCGATTGGATCCAAAAGTTTAATGCTATGGTTAGAATTTATTATTAATACTTTTATCGTAGTTGAGGATGCTTGAGGGAGGGTTAATCATAAGGAGAAGGGTTGTTCAAGTAAGAACATCACCTAAGCACCGGTCCACCCACATATCAAATTATCAAAGTACCAAACACGAATTAAGCCAACATGATGAAATTGACTAGATGAAAATCCCGTGTACTCTCAAGAACGCTTTGCTTATCATAATTCATAAGAGACCGCTTTGGCCTGTCCTTTGCCTCAAAAGGATTGGGCTGCCTTGCTGCACTTTTGTTACTACTATTGTTACTTTCTCGTTACAAATTACCTTGCAATCAAACTACTCTGCTACTTACAATTTCTGCACTTGCAGACATTACCTTGCTGAAAACCACTTGTCATTTCCTTCTGCTCCTCGTTGGGTTCGACACTCTTACTTATCGAAAAGAGCTACGATTGGTCCCCTATAATTGTGGGTCATCAAGGCTATTTTCTAGCGCCATTGCCTTGGAGTGAAGTGCCTTTGGTAAGTGAAATTTGGTAAGGAAACATTTATATAGTGTGCTGGAATTTATTGTCACTTGTTACTATGGAAAACAATCCTTTGAGGGGTTTGTTCGGGTTATATTCACCTCGGCCAGAACCACAATAAGCTACCCCTCAACCTAATGTACCTACTGAAAATATTGAATATGCAATTCCTTCGGGTATGATAGAACAACTGCTAGCTAATCCTTATGCAGGAGATGGAATCGAACATCCTAATATGCACTTGATATATGTAGAACAAATTTGTGGATTGCTCAAGCTTGCAGGTTTACCCAGGGATGAAGTTATGAAAAAGGCTTTCCCTTTATCTTTGAAGGGAAAAGCATTGTCATGGTATAGGCTATGCGATGATATTGGATCTTGGAATTGGAATCATATGAAATTGGAGTTCCATCAAAAAAATATCCTATGCATCTAGTTCATCGTAATCGGAATTATATATATAATTTTTGGCCTCGTGAAGGAGAAAGTATTACTCTAGCTTGGGGAGGCTTAAGTAAATGTTACATTCATGCCCCAATCATGAGCTATAAAGAGAAATTATTGTCCAGAATTTTTATGCTCGACTTTCTCGTAATGATCAAACCATGCTTGATACTTCTTGTGCTGGTTCTTTTATGAAGAAGACTATTGAATTCCGGTGGGATCTTTTGGAAAGAATTAAACTCAACTCTGAAGATTGGGAACTCGATGAAGGTAAAGAGTCAGGTATTAAACTTAAATATGATTATGTTAAATCTTTTATGGATACCAATGCTTTTCAAAAGTTTAGCACTAAATATGGACTTGACTCTGAGATAGTAGCCTCCTTTTGTGAATCATTTGCTACTCATATTGATCTCCCTAAAGAGAAGTGGTTTAAATATCACCCACCTATTAAAGAAGAAATTAAAGAACCTGTGCCAGTTAAAGAAGAAACTATACTTTATAATGTTGATCCAGTTGTTCCTTCTGCTTATATTGAGAAACCACCTTTCCCTGTTAGGATAGGGGAACACGCTAAAGTTCCAACTGTGGTTAACAAAAGCTATATTAGAACACCTAAACACGATGAACAAATTAAAGTAGAACCTAGTATTGCTATGGTTAAAGATTTCTTGGAAGAAGATATGGATGGGCATGTTATTTACTTCTGTGAAGAAGCTGCTAGAATTGCCAAACCTGATAAAAATGATAAACATAGACCTATCGTTGGCATGCCCGTTGTCTCAGTTAAAATAGGAGATCACTATTATCATGTTTTATGTGACATAGGTGCTACTGTGAGTGCTATTCCTTACACCTTATGTGACATAGCACCTGCAGAGATAGAAGACATAGATGTTACTATTAAACTAGCTAATAGAGACACTATATCACCAATTGGGATTGTTAGAGATGTTGAAGTCTTGTGTGGAAAATAAAATACCCTGCTAATTTTCTTGCTCTTGATTCCCCACAAGATGACTTTTGTCCCATTATCTTTGGTAGACCTTTCTTGAACCCCGTTAATGCTAAAATTGACTGTGAGTAGCAAACTGTCGGTGTTAGTTTTGCTGATGAGTCTCATGAGTTTAATTTTTCCAAGTTTAGTAGAAAGCTTCATGAAAAATAATTACCTAGTAAAGATGAATTAATTGGTCTAGCTTCTATTGCGATGCCTCCTACTGATCCATTAGAACAATTTTGCTAGACCATGAAAATGATTTACATATGTATGAAAGAAATGAAATAGATAGGATTTTCTTTGAACAACGTCCTCTGCTTAAACACAATTTGCCTATTGAAACTCTAGGAGGTCCTCCTCCACCTAAAGGTGATCTTGTGTTCGAATTAAAACAATTGCCAGACACTTTGAAATATGCTTATCTTGATGAAAAGAAGATATATCATGTTATTATTAGTGCTAACCTTTCAGAACATGAAGAAGGAAGATTATTGAAAGTTCTAAGGAAGCACCGAGCTACTATTGAATATACTCTTGGTGATTTAAAGCTCATTAGTGAAGGAAATATGCCCTAGAGGCAATAATAAAGTTGTTATTTATATTTCCTTACATCATGATAAATGTTTATTATTCATGCTAGAATTGTATTAACCGGAAATTTAGTACATGTGTGAACACATAGACACACAGAGTGTCACTAGTTTGCCTCTACTTGGCTAACTTATTGAACCAATGATGGTTATGTTTGCTAACCATAGACATGAGTTGTCATTTGATTAACGGGATCACATCATTAGAGAATGATGTGATTGACTTGACCCATCCGTTAGCTTAGCACGATGATCGTTTAGTTTGTTGCTATTGCTTTCTCATAACTTATACATGTTCCTATGACTATGAGATCATGCAACTCCTGAATACCGGAGGAACACTTTGTGTGCTACCAAATGTCACAACGCAACTGGGTGATTATAAAGGTGTTATACAGGTGTCTCCGATGGTGTCTGTTGAGTTGCCATGGATCGAGATTAGGATTTGTTACTCCGATTGTCGGAGAGGTATCTCTGGGCCCTCTCGATAATGTACATCACTATAAGCCTTGCAAGCAATGTAGATAATGAGTTAGTTATGGGATGTAGCATTACGGAACGAGTAAAGAGACTTGCCGGTAACAAGATTGAACTAGGTATTGAGATACCGACGATCAAATCTCGGGAAAGTAACATACCGATGACAAAGGGAACAACATATATCATTATGTGGTTTGACCGATAAAGATCTTCGTAGAATATGTAGGAACCAGTATGAGCATCTAGGTTCCGCTATTGGTTATTGACCGGAGACGTGTCTTTGTCATGTCTACATAGTTCTCAAACCCGTAGGGTCCGCACACTTAACATTCGGTGACGATCAGTATTATGATTTTATGTGTTTTGATGTACTGAAGATAGTTCAGAGTCCTAGATGTGATCATGGACATAACGAGGAGTCTCGAAATGGTCGAGAAATAAAGATTGATATATTGGACGACTATATTCGGACACCAGATGAGTTCCGGGGGTCACCGGATATTTATCGGAGTGCCGGTGGGTTATCGGAACCCCCTGAGGAACTAATGGGCCTACACGGGCCTTGTGTGTGAGAGAGAAGGGTGCCTAGGATTGGCCGCGCGCCCCCTTGGGAGTCCAAATTGGACAAGGGGGGGGGGGCGCCCCCTCTTTCCTCCCTCTCTCCTCTCCTTCCTTTCCCCTTCCCCCTTCCTAGTTGGACTAGGAAAAGGGGAGTCCTACTCCTACTAGGAGGAGGACTCCCCCTCTCCTTGGCGCGCCCCTTCCGCTTACGGTCTACAAGGGTACATAGACTATACTCTTCCCTCTCGTTGTTATGCATCACCATGATCTTGCGTGTGCGTAGGAAAATTTTGAAATTACTATGTTCCCCAACAGTGGGATCCGAGCCAGGTTTATGCGTAGATGTTATATGCACGAGTAGAACACAAAGGAGTTGTGGGTGTCGGTGTCAAAACCAGCGGATCTCGGGTAGGGGGTCCCGAACTGTGCGTCTAAGGCAGATGGTAACAGGAGGCAGGGGACACGATGTTTTACCCAGGTTCGGGCCCTCTTGATGGAGGTAAAACCCTACGTCCTGCTTGATTTATTCTTGATGATGTGGGTATTACAAGAGTTGATCTACCACGATATCGGAGAGGCTAAACCCTAGAAGCTAGCCTATGGTATGATTGTATGTTGTCCTACGGACTAAATCCCTCCGGTTTATATAGAAACCGGAGGGGGCTAGGGTTACACAAGGTCGGTTACAAAGGAGATATACATATCTGTATTGCCTAGCTTGACTTCCACGCCAAGTAGAGTCCCATCCGGACACGAGACGAAGTCTTCAATCCTGTATCTTCATAGTCCAACAGTCCGGCCAAAGGATATAGTCCGGCTGTCCAGAGACCCCCTAATCCAGGACTCCCTCAGTAGCCCCTGAATCAGGCTTCAATGACGACGAGTCCGGCGCACAGTATTGTCTTCGGCATTGCAAGGCGGGTTCCTCCTCCGAATACATCACGGAAGAATTTGAATACAAGGATAGTGTCCGACCCTGCAAAATAATTTCCACATACCACCGTAGAGAGAATAATATTTCCATAAATCTAATCTGCTGACACATTTTGGCAATATAACATTATGCCATAGCCCGGTGATTATTCGAACCGTTTCCTTTGACTAGCCCCGCTCATAACGCGAGGCGGTTTCTTGACACGTCTTGTCAAAGCAGAGATCGTGTTCCCCTTATTACTGGATTCTCATCAATACGGGCATGGGTAACCCAACCGTGCCATTGATTACGGCGCTTGGGGGATAAGCGAGTTTTACCAGGCTGGTGAGGACGCATAGTTTCGTCCGCCCATATAAAGGGACAAGGATTCACCTTTTCATCCACGCCTTCTTCCTCCTTTGCTCATCCATTTTCGCACACTCGAGCTCCAGTGCCCAAGTATGCATTTCCCACCTCAACCTTCTCCGACCATGTCCGGAGCGGGAGGCAGGTGGATGGTCTCCTACGTCACGGAGGGACACATCAAGAAGCTGAGGAGAGCCAGATACCTGCCCGACGACATCGCGCATCGGCTCCCAGATGAGGGGCAGCTCATCCCCACCCCCAGGCCCCACGAGAGGGTAGTGTTCCTTACACATTTCCTCCGCGGACTGGGATTCCCTCTCCACCCATTTGTCCGGGGGCTCATGTTCTACTACGGCCTGGATTTCCACGATCTGGCCCCGAACTTCATCCTCAACATCTCGGCGTTTATCGTTGTGTGCGAGGCCTTTTTCCGCATCAAGCCCCACTTCGGTTTATGGCTGAAGACCTTCAATGTCAAGCCGAAGGTAGTGAGCGGCCGCCAGGCAGAGTGCGGAGGCGCCATGGTGGGAAAGATGCCCACCGTCTCATGGCTCGAGGGCTCCTTCGTGGAGACCATAAAGGGGTGGCAATCGGGGTGGTTCTATATCACCGAGCCATGTGACCCTGCATGGGCAGCGGCTCCCGAGTTCCGATCTGGCATCCCCACGCGGCTCACCTCCTGGCAAGAGAAGGGCCTGTCCTGGGGTAGTTCGGGAGAGCTGACCGGACTCCAAACATGTATCCAAAACATGGTGAGCAAGAAGCTCAAGCTCGTCAACGTAGTCCAGGTCATGCTCATCCGTCGGATCCTCCCGTTTCAACAACGGGCTTTCAACTTGTGGGAGTTCGACCCGGCCCAGCACCAAACTCTGAACAGGCTCTTCGACACAACACACGAGGATGCCTGGAAGGTGCTATTCAAGGGCGCCGAGGTTCCCCCTCCCACTACCGAGGATCGCGGATTCTGCACGAAGCGCCAAGCTAGCGCGGTAAGCTGTTTTACCTCTTACAAGATACTTGTTTTTCATAGTTTGACTCTATGCGGGATCTAAGCTCCCGTACCTTTGACAGGATTGGCAGGAGACGGCCGGACAAATCGACTGTCCGGCTCCTTTGCCCGAAGGCCCAGCAGACGCTCTCCTGACGAAGATGCTGACTCCGGCTCCTTATAAGGTGCCGGAGAAGACCAAGAAGGCCAAGGGAACCCGAAAGAGTTCCCGGTGCCAGGTGATATCGGACTCATCGCCCGAGGAATCCTCGGCGCACTCCTCCCTCGAAGACGAGGAGGAAGATGAAGACGCTCCCCCTCTAGTCGGGGGAGACAAGAAAAGGAAGGCCGCACCAACTGGGGGGGGCATAGGGTCCAAGAAGGGAAGGACTCTCCTTCTGGACAGTTCTACCACCGCCGCCGAAGGCGAAGACGAGTGGCTGCCTAGGGCCAAGCCCCTGGCGAAGTCATAAGTATTCAGATACCAGAGTAACTCATAGCATTCCTTTGTCGCACTGCTTCTCCTAACGCCAAATCGTGATTATGCAGACCATCCCGAGCCCGTATCGACGTATCCTCGTCGGACGGCTCCCTAGACTCGTCGGATATGGATAGCGATCCACTTCCGACCGCCACCTCCCCTTGCCCTACGGACAATGCCGAGGTGTTGTCTCAAGAGGCACCGGGTCGAGGGGAGATAGTCCCGGAGGCGCCTCAAGGCGACCTTCCGAACTCCGGCAGCAGAGGGAACAAAGCCCCCGAGGGCTCCGAGTTCGGCCGTCAGCCGAACACCGCGCCGGAACCTCCAGTGGTTCCGGACTTGGGCAGGCGGCCTCCTTCCAAGAGGGGAAAGACGCCTGTGCCAGTGACCTCTGCCCATCCAGAGGCATCGGACAATCTGCTGGGAGCGCTTCGCAGCGCTTCCATCGACGAAGAGCACCGCACTATTATGAGTGCGGTGGTCCAGAAGGTTCAGTCCGCCAAGAGCGGACTGACTGAAGCCTGTGCCAGCCTTCTAACAGGCTTTGAGGTAAGTTTTAGAAATATGGGGAAAAATATTACCGCATAGATAGTAGACCCTGATGCTCTGTTCGGTGTTCACAAAGAAAAGCCGAACCGAGGATCAAACAATATCACAGGAGTCTAATATAAGTATGTCTATATGCGTATGCAGGCTTCGCTACTGGCCTCTGCCGCACAGACTGCGGAGGTTGCCGCATTGAAGCAGGACCTCGAGGGGTCCAAGAAAGAGCTCAGCCTTGCCAAGAGGCAGCTCGAGGAGAACAAGGGTAAGTAATACCCTGTCTATAGATGTGTATATATAAAAGAAGACACGATTGCAAAATGACAGGATCATCGTAAATTTGCCAGGGGTCACGACCGAGGTGGCGACCCTGAAGCAAGCGCTATCTGAGGCCGAAGACAAAGCGGCCAAGGAGCGCACCGAGCAGGAAAGGCAGGAGGCACGGGTGGGCGAGGTGCAGCAAGAGCTCCAAGCTCCCGTGTTGAAGCATGAGGTGTTGGAGCGTGACTCGAAGACGCGAGAGTCCGAGCTTGCCGCGGCCCTCGAAAGCGCGAAAAATGCCAAGGCTGAAGCCCAAAGAGCCCTCCAGGAGATTGAGGCGATGAATAAAATAGCGGCGGGTAAGGCATTCTATATGCAGAGCAAGCATGTGAAAGTAAATTACTTGTTACTTACCCGAATCCGGAGCTCTCCAGGAGCATTCGCAGATTTGCCCCGTAGTGTGTCGGATGCCGCAACGTTTTACCAGGCCGAGGAGGGAAGCTCAACGGAGAAGTTGTTCTGGGCCCAATATACTGGGACCGAACACCCGGTGCCTATGAGCGACCAGCTAAAGCAGCTGGTCGAGCTACACAAGGCGGCCAAACAGGCCATGAAGGGCTTTATAGTCCGGCTGTGGCCTGGCGACGCCCTTCCGAACAACTACTTCGGCCTGGTGAGGCGGCTTGTGGATGCCTGCCCATGGCTGGAAGTCGTCAAGCGGTCCGTCTCCATCGAAGGTGCACGCCAGGCTTTCGCCCGTGTGAAAGTGCAATGGGCCAAGCTAGACGCCATGAAGCTGATCAAGGAAGTGCCGCCGGAGGGCAAGGAGCATCGCCACCCCGAGATGTACCATGAGGGTGTCCTAAAGGGTGCTTGTCTCATAGCGGACGAGTGTACGAAAGATATAATATTCGAGTGAACTCGCTCGTGTAATCCTGTAGTTATGAAAACTTGTTCATATGCGCTATGCAACGCTTGTTTGAATTTAAAATATTACCTTCTGTTCGGCTGTTTATCAAATCTGAGAGATGGCTAGTCGCCGGCTTCTGCCCCCATGCCACGAGTGCAGGGGTGTTCGGGATAAACCTGAGCACTCTTGTTCCCATTTTTGGGTCCTTCGAGGGAGGTGCTCAGCACAACGAACAAGGCAATCGGACTATAATGCGTTATCACTCTCACTTAGCCATAGAATTCTATAATTTTAAATTTCGGCGAAGCCCCTAGTGTTCGGAAGGCCGAACTCGGGGCGCGATACACGCCTTAAGCCAGACAGGGCTGACTCCTCGCTCTAAGCGGCGTAAGTCTTTAGGGACTCGAAAACCTCTCGAACAGTGACCAGTCCCTCGCCTTATCATGACAGTCGGTTTTAGCTTTCTCTACTGAGGTGCTTAGCCCAGCTGAACCGGGGCACAATCGCAGTAGTTCTCCCAGTGCTACCTTAGATGATATAGCGGAACGTAAGGTACCAAAACATGGGGGCCGGGCAAACCCAACTATTGACCAAAGACATGATTCGGAGCTGATGCATATAATGCTATAAGTTCGGGGTGCCGCACTTGTGAAAGTGTTCGGACTTCTCACACCATATTGTGGGGTACTTAAGCCCCTGGTGTATATCCGTACCAAAGTGTACGGTTGCAAGGTGTCATTAATGAACACATATATATATAAAAGGAAGAATGCAATAATAGTCTTAATGCTATGCATTGTTTATTCAAAAAGGTGCATTAAAGCAGAATGATACAGATAGTGCAATAAGCAAAAAGTAGGACTATGTCCCCTCCAAGGGCGAGCTGAAGAATAGTATTAAGGCAAGTATTACACTCGTTATCGTAATCCACCTGGGAGATCCGTGGTGTGATGTAGCTTTCTGCCTCCTTGGTTGCTGCATCATGTGTTCGGCAATCATGCTGCCGGACAGGGTTTCCAGAGATTAATGTCCTGAAAGAGAGAAAAATAACAAAGTGGGAAGCCCCTAGTGCGGTTTAAGCCGTGTCTTGGGGCGTGCCGTAGTCGTGCCCCCTCCCTACCTGTGCCCATGGTATTTTTAATGCGTAATTATGTACGCGTGGCACGAGTTTCGTCGTTTGGCTTGGGCCGGGGTGGGGGCCGCATTGCTATGCGAGCTCGGAACGTGCCAGGCGGTCCTGTTGCCGATTACTCCGGGCGTGCTTGAAGGTGTTCGGGTCCTTAGACGCCGAACTAGTGGATTGCCTTAAGAGGCTGCTTTGCGCTTCCACTGCGAGGGCCGCAATGTGCTCCTCCGTTCGGAGAGAGCGCTTTGTGTTTCCATTAACTGTAATGACCCCCTGAGGTCCTGGCATCTTGAGCTTGAGGTATGCATAATGCGGTACCGCATTGAATCTCGCAAATGCGGTTCGCCCGAGCAGTGCATGATAACCACTGCGGAACGGGACTATATCAAAGATTAACTCTTCGCTTCGGAAGTTATCCGGGGATCCAAAGACCACTTCCAGTGTGACTGAGCCTGTGCAATGGGCCTCTAAACCTGGTATGACGCCTTTAAAGGTCATTTTTGTGGGTTTGATCCTTGAGGGGTCTATACCCATTTTGCGCACTGTGTCCTGGTAAAGCAGGTTCAGGATGTTGCCGCCGTCTATAAGGACTTGAGTGAGGTGAAATCCATCAATAATTGGGTCTAAGACCAGTGCGGCGAATCCGCCATGATAGATACTAGTGGGGTGGTCCCTGCAATCAAAGGTGATCGGACTGGAGGACCATGGGTTGAACTTTGGGGCGACTGGCTCCAACGCATATACGTCCCTGAGCGCACGCTTCCGCTCCCTCTTGGGGATGTGGGTTGCGTATATCATGTTCACCGTCCGCACTTGTGGGGGGAACCTCTTCTGTCCTCCGGTGTTCGGCTGCCGGGGCTCTTCCTCGTCATCTCTATGTGGCCCCTTATCTTTGTTTTCGGCATTTAACTTGCCGGCCTGCTTGAATACCCAACAATCCCTATTGGTGTGGTTGGCTGGCTTGTCGGGGGTGCCGTGTATTTAACACGAGTGATCGAGTATGCGGTCCAAACTAGACGGGCCCGGAGTGCTTCTTTTAAATGGCTTTTTCCGCTGACCGGGTTTAGAGCCTTTGAATCCGGCATTGACTGCCGTATCCTCGGTATTGTCGCTGTTAATGCGGCGCTTATGTTTGTTGCGATGTGACCTGCTACTGCCGTCCTTGGTATCCGAAGTACCATGGTTCTTTGATATGTTGTTACTGCGAGCCAGCCGGCTGTCTTCTCCCGCACAAAAGCGGGTCATGAGTGTCGTGAGGGCTGCCATAGACTTCGACTTTTCCTGACCAAGGTGCCGGGCTAGCCACTCGTCGCGGATGTTGTGCTTGAAAGCTGCTAGAGCCTCTGCATCCGGACAGTCGACGATTTGAGTTTTCTTTGTTATTAACCGTGTCCAGAATTGCCTGGCCGATTCCTCTGGCTGCTGAATTATGTGGCTCAAGTCATCGGCATCTGGTGGTTGCACATAAGTGCCCTGAAAGTTGTCGAGGAATGCGGCTTCCAGATCCTCCCAACAACCAATGGACTCTGCTGGCAAGCTATTGAGCCAATGCCGAGCTGGTCCTTTGAGTTTGAGTGGGAGGTATTTAATGGTGTGTAGATCATCACCGCTGCCATGTGGATATGCAGGAGGAAATCCTCGATCCATACCGCAGGATCTGTTGTGCCATCGTATGATTCTATATTTACGGGTTTGAAACCCTCTGAGATTTGATGATCCATTACTTCGTCTGTGAAGCATAAGGGGTGTGTGGCGCCTCTGTACTGGGCTATATCGCGACGCAGCTCTAATGAGTCTTGCCCGCTGTTCTCGGCCCGGCCGGATTTACTTTTGCTGTATCCGGCGTGATGATTATCATCTCGTGTAGTGGCGCGCCCTCGTGATCCGTAGATCGATCTTGCATGTTTTGCTTTGTCCTCCAATACGTCTCGCAGGTCTGGCATATTTCCCCATTCCTTTTTATTTGAATGGCGTCGGGGTGCAGGCTGAGCTTTTGGCTGGAATGCCTCTCTGTCGCGGCCACGGGGTGGCCGATCAGCCGCATCATACGCTTCTTCCTCCAGTCGGGGTAGCAACCTGCATTTTGGGTAACTCTTGTAGGGGCGTTCAAGTTTATATTCCTCGACCGCCAGGACTTCAGTCCATCTGTCAGCTAGCAGATCTTGATCAGCTTGAAGCTGCTGCTGCTTCTTCTTAAGGCTATTTGCTGTGGCTATAAGCCGACGCTTGAAGCGCTCTTGTTCGACGGGATCCTCTGGCACGACAAATTCATCATCGTCGA
Source organism: Triticum urartu (assembly GCF_003073215.2). NCBI lineage: Eukaryota > Viridiplantae > Streptophyta > Magnoliopsida > Poales > Poaceae > Triticum > Triticum urartu. The sequence continues at coordinate 492,897,491 of NC_053028.1, read as the reverse complement.
GGCTTGCCTCGTCTTCGGAGGGAGGTATGTAATTATCATCCTCCTCCTTTTCATATGCCGCTCTCTCAGGAGGGCTGGCTTCTCCCTCCTCCTGCCCTAAATCGTGCTGGGGGGGATTGTTGCCATCTTCGGCACTGTCCGGAGTTCTATTATCTCCTGTGCCGGTATCACCACTTTTGCTTTGGCGGGACTTAGAGCGGCGCCGCTGACGTCGGCGCTTGGGTTGCTTCTTGGAGGGGTCATCCTCCATTGTCTCGTCGCCATTGCCTTCTTTGGGTGTGTCCACCATGTATATATCGTATGATGAGGTGGCTGTCCAGTGCCCTGTGGGCAGTGGTTCCTCTTTGTCTCCCGCATCATCGTCCATACCGTCGATGTCTTCGGAGTCGAAGTCGAGCATGTTGGTTAAGTCGTCGATAGTGGCTAGTAAGTAGGTGGTGGGTGGGCAGCGAATTTCTTCGTCATCCGCATCCCAATCCTGCCAGACATAGTTCGGCCAGGATCCTCCTGACAAGGAGAGAGACCTTAATGAGTTCAGTATGTCGCCAAAGGGCGAGTGCTGAAAAATATCCGCGGAGGTAAACCCCATGATCGGCACCCAATCGGATTCGCTAGGAACGGGCGCAGGCGGTTCGAAGTCCGTGGCCGGAGAAGGATCCGGCAGTTTGACAACACGGCTCTTGTGCAGGGTAAGGTCGATGTTCGGCTCGATCGCCGCTGAGGATAAGGCCTCCGTGGCGGGGTCCATCCACCCGTCCATGGACGGCGCAACTGGCTCCGAATTGAGGGTCGGAGCGGCTGTCGGTGCGATCTCCTGAACACTGTCCGATGGTAGAGCTAAATCGTACTCATCATGACCGTGTGACGCACAAGGCAGGTGCTCGAATCCGTCGAAGATCAAGTCTCCGCGGATATCGGCCGTGTAGTTTAAGCTTCCAGACCTGACCTGGTGGCCAGGGGCGTAACTTTCGATCTGCTCCAGATTGTCAAGCGAGTTGGCCCACAGTGCGAAGCCGCCGAACACAAAGATCTGTCCGGGGAGAAAAGTCTCACCCTGGACTGCATCGCTATCGATGATAGAAGGAGCCATCAAGCCTAACGGCGACGACACAGAGGAACTCTCATTGAAAGCACCAATGTCGGTGTCAAAACCGGCGGATCTCGGGTAGGGGGTCCCGAATTGTGCGTCTAAGGCGGATGGTAACAGGAGGCAGGGGACACGATGTTTTACCCAGGTTTGGGCCCTCTTGATGGAGGTAAAACCCTACGTCCTGCTTGATTTATTCTTGACGATGTGGGTATTACAAGAGTTGATCTACCACGAGATCGGAGAGGCTAAACCTTAGAAGCTAGCCTATGGTATGATTGTATATTGTCCTACGGACTAAAACCCTCCGGTTTATATAGACACCGGAGGGGGCTAGGGTTACACAAGGTCGGTTACAAAGGAGGAGATATACATATCCGTATTGCCTAGCTTGACTTCCACGCCAAGTAGAGTCCCATCCGGACACAAGACGAAGTCTTCAATCTTGTATCTTCATAGTCCAACAGTCCGGCCAAAGGATATAGTCCAGCTGTCCGGAGACCCCCTAATCCAGGACTCCCTCAGTGGGCGTGGGTATATACATATTGCTTGCCATTACTAGTTAATTCTTGATTCGGCGGTATTGTTGGATGAAGTGGCCTAGACCGACATTACACGTACGCTTACGTGAGACTGGTTCTACCGACGTGCTTCGCACACAGGTGGCTGGTGGGTGTCAGTTTCTCCAACTTTAGTTGAATCAGATTCAATGAATAGGGTTCTTTCTGAAGATCAAAAATCAATCACTATACCGTGTTGTGGTTTTTGATGCATAGGTAAGAACGGTTCTTGCTCAACCCGTAGCAGCCACGTAAATTTGCAACAACAAAGTAGAGGACGTCTAACTTGTTTTTGCAGAGCATGTTTGTGACACCCCCAGTGTCATGCTACAGTAACCTCACCCTAATGTGCCATGTCATCATGTTTTATTAAGCCAATTTGCCACTTGATAGAAATCAAAGTCAAATTCATATTTAAATCGCAAGTCAAATTATTAATTCTTCAAACTGTCCAACAAAATTTTTCATTAGGCTGAAAATATTCATTAGATAATTTTCATGCATTAAAAAACATTTTTATAAAGGTTTAAAATGCCCCTGGATATGAAAACAGTACCCAAAACAGCCCCATTCAAGTCATTTTCCTTTAATCAAAATACAAACAACTTCAAGTCTCTCCCAAACTTTCTGTGGGAGTGAGGTATATTGCATAGTAACTATTGAGACCAGCCACACATTTTAAAAAAGTGATTTGTTGTTAAAAGAAAGTGCAAACAAAAAATAAAATAGAAAACAAAAAAACAAAAAGAAAATACCTAAAGCCTACTGTGCTACTAGGCCTAATTGAACTACAGTTGAGGCCCAGCCCAGCTCCTCCTTATCCCCTTCCTCTGTTCATTGCACAGAGGCGTGGCGGCCATCCATGGCGCCGTGGCCGTGGCTGGCCACGTGCCGGCTATCTGTCCCCCATGGATGCCTACTTAGCCATCCCCATCGCCCCACAAACGAACCCTAGCACCTCACTCCCCCGTCTCGTTCTCCCTCTAGCTCGGGAACTCAACCGAGGAGAGTCGACGCCGCCGTCACCGGGTGCACGTCGTCGATTCTAGGACCACTATCCTCCCCGGCACCCAGGAGGATGTTCAGGATCCTCCTCGCGGTCGTCTCCTTCGTCTCCACCGAGGAACCCGAGCCGGGACGCCCCGTAGGCTCGGCATCACCGTCATCTTCGCCCACGGCCGCCACATCTTGTTGATGGTTACCGTTGCTCCGGTTCGTCCCCGTGGCAACCGAGATGTCCACAAGCCTTGGGGTGAGATCCTCTGCCGATCCCCCTCATCTTCTCCTTCGATTCGTCGTCGTAGCCATCGTCTTGAGATCGCCATGGCCGCCCCCGAAGCTCTCTGTGTGCCCGCAGCCATCCGCGCCCTGCTTTACCTAGGCCGAGCCATGGCCGCGCCCGGCGTCCCGCTGCCTGGGCTCTCATGCGCGCGCTCCCAAGGGTGACCTCGTCGTCTCCTGCCCCGTGCGCTGCCGCCGGCTGCTGCTTGCTACTGCCGCTGTTGCTGCTCGGCTACTACCGCTACTATTTGCTCTGCCTGCTACCGCTACTGTCCACTGCGCTGCTGATGCTGTTGCTGTCCATGGCCGCCGTGGCCTTGTGCCTCGCGTGCTGGCCATGGCAAGCACAGCCCGAGGTGTGGCTGTGCCACTGCGTGTGGCCGTCTTAATTGATAGGCCTAATTAGTTTAGGCTATAATTTAGGGGTTAATTAGTCTAAGCGTATTACATGTGGACCACTCATTTTAATTTGACACATATTTAGTCTATGTGTCACTTACATGTGGGTCACACCTCCTGTTGACCAGTCAGTTTGACTGGGTCAACCCAACCCCACTGGCCCCACTGTCAAACACACGTGCTGGAGTAGCACTAGGTGACATTATTATATCCTGCTTTTAGATCGAATTAATATAAATCCAGAAATTCCAAAAATCATTTTAAACTTTGAAAATTCATATAAAATAAACTGTAGGTCAGATGAAAATAATTTATATATGAAAATCGGTCAGAAAAATAAGAAGAATCTGAATATGCAGCCCGTTCGTCCGCCACACGTCCCTAGCATAGCGAATATGGATCCGTTCCCTCCGATTCATCTAACCGATAAATGCCCGGAGCCCGGAAAATATTCCCGGATACTTTCCTGCTCCGTCTGCAACGTGTAGCCTTGCGTTAGGTCACCCCTAGCACCGCGTATTGTCGTATCTTGCTTGTGTACATTTGTTTGCCCGTTATTTATTTGTTTCTCCCTTCTTTTTCTTCTCCGATAGAGCCCGAGACCGACGCTGATGCCCCTGAGTACGACTACGTCGATGATGACCCATCCCTCTCTGCCAAGCTTCCTGGCAAGCCCCCCCCCTTGATCACCAGATATCACCTATTCTTCTCTGTACTGCTTGCATTAGAGTAGTGTAGCATGTTACTACTTTTGGTTAATCCTATTCTGTTGCATAGCCTGTCATTGTTGCTACAGTTGATGATACCTTACCTGCAATCCTAAATGCCTAGTAGAGGATGCTAGTTTATCATCAGTGACCCTACATTCTTGTCCGTCTGCCATGCTATACTATCGGGTCGTGATCACTAGGGAGGTGATCACGGGTATATATTATATATCTTATACATGATACATGTGATGACTAAAGACGGGTTGGCTCGTAGAGTACCCCCGAGTGATTCACGGATTGGGGGCTGAAAGGACATTTGTCCCGACGGCCCTCTGGGTGGATCTTTGTGGCGGAGCGACAGGGCAGGTTGAGACCACCTAGGAGAGAGGTGGGCCTGGCCCTGGTCGGTGTCCGCGGTTAATTCAATTAACACGCTTAACGAGATCTTGGTATTTGATCTGAGTCTGGCCACTGGCCTATACGCACTAACCAACTACGCGGGAACAGTTATGGGCGCTCGACGTCGTGGTATCATCCGAAGCCTTCTTGACGTCAGCGACTGGGCGGCGCACGCCGGGTTGGACTGGAACGCCTGCTCTTGTATAAGGAGGCTAGGTTTGCTCGCCGACCGCGTTCGCAACGTGCAGGTGTGCAATGGGCGATGGGCCCAGACCCCTGCGCAATAGGATTTACACCGGCGTGCTGACCTCTCTGTTGTGCCTAGGTAGGGCTGCGACGTGTTGATCTTCCGAGGCCGGGTATGACCTAGGAAAGTGTGTCCGGACAAAGGGGATCGAGCATGTTGGGAAATGTGGTGCACCCCTGTAGGGAAGTTTATCTATGTGAATAGCCGTGTCCCTCGGTAAAAGGACGACCCGGAGTTGTACCGCGACCTTATGACAACTAGAACCGGATACTTAATAAAACACACCCTTCCAAGTGCCAGATACAACCCGGTGATCGCTCTCTCACAGGGCGACGAGGAGAGGTTCGCTGGGTAGGATTATGCTATGCGATGATACTTGGTTAACTTACCATCTACTCTCTTCTACTGCTTCAAGATGGAGGCTGCCATAAGCGTAGTCTTCAATAGGATTAGCTATCCCCCTCTTATTCTGGCATTCTGCAGTTCAGTCCACATATACTACCCCTTTATTGATACCAATGCATATGTAGTGTAGCTCCTTGCTTGCGAGTACTTTGGATGAGTACTCACGGTTGCTTTGCTCCCCCCTTTTCCCCTTTCTATACCCGGTTGTTGCGACCAGACGTTGGAGCCCTCGAGCCAGACGCCACTGTCGACGACGACTCCTACTACACTGGAGGTGCCTACTACTACGTGTAGGCCGCCGCCGACGATCAGGAGTAGTTTATGAGGATCCTAGGCAGGAGGCCAGCGCCTCTTTCGATTTGTATCCCAGTTTGTGCTAGCCATCTTATGGCAACTTGATTAACTTATGTTTGTACTCAGATATTGTTGCTTCCGCTGACCCGTCTATGATCGAGCTCTTGTATTCGAGCCCTAGAGGCCCCTAGCTAGTAATATAAAGCTTGTATTATTTTAATTTGTGTCTAGAGTTGTGTTGTGATATCTTGCCGTGAGTCCCTGATTTTGGTCATACACATTTGCGTGCATGATTAGTGTACGGTCAAATCGGGGGTGTCACAAGTTGGTATCAGAGCCGAGTGCCTATAGGAATCCCCCTTCCAAACTCCTTGGCCGAAGTCGAGTCTAGACATTGCAAAACTTTTACTAACATGGTTGTGCGGCTCGGGCCCACGTCGCCATTCGGGGACTCTGATCTCGCTTCTATTCGGGTTAAATGATTTCACTAACTCTGACTCTAGGTTTTCATAAATACTTCCCCCCGGAGAGCCTCTCACTCCAGATGATTACTTGGTGCACCAAAAGGTTCCAAAGATACTCTCCGATGTTCTCTCGAGACTTTGTGCCCACCGCTTTTGCTATCCCAACCATCGATAAATCCTTATAGATAACTACTTATGCTTGCCATTCATACCTTCGTTCCCACTTGCCCTTGTTATTACTTGATACCCTAAAAATTTCTCCGATATTCCGAGAATCATTTGTGCCTACTGCTTTTGCAGCTCTTTTCCGCATTAACATCCACATGAACAATTCCTCGCACTTACCGGGGATCCGTCCATCCCCAGTTGTCCAGGTGCTTCAAAAAATTCTTTGAAATACTATCCGATCTTTCGAGAATCCTCTGCAGCCTATGGCTCTTGAAATTCTCGCCTTCCTGCATTATGGTTAATTCCATATGACTTGTAATCTTTGTTGACATCATTTGTCATTGTCATTCTGACCCTATTAATTCATCATGTGTGCGAACACACTCAATCAACAGTTGATACCTAGAATTTGTTCTTCCGTCCTAAGACGTCACTCCGGATATGAGTTGGTTCTCAACAAATCAAACCTTGATTGATTGTCGATCTATGATTATTCAATTTACTTATCTTTTGATCAGAGCCTCTACTTTTGATTCCCCGATTTGGGAATAATAATTCATTTGTATCTAAGCATTGAAATTATCCAGATATTTCTATAATCTAATGCCCTTGCATTACTTCTTCTGGTTGAACATTGATACTCATGTCAGATCCCTTGTGGACCACCAGATCCTTTGTTGGATTATTATCCGACATTGCCCTCATATTTAATCACCTTGTGAGTTCTTCCCTGATACATAATGCCTTTGGTAAATTCTATCCTCTCCTTTTGTCAACCATGTTCTACCTTCGAGCTTGTGTTATTTACTCTTTAAGTTTGTGGTATATGTTCCTATGATGCCCCTATGGGTTGAACCTATGCCTTCCCTAATCCGTGTGAACCCGACAGTTTTCATGAGTCATACTATTCTGGTGTTTTGCCAGATATAATTCAACACTACAACTTCATTGAAAGCAAGAAGTGAATGGAAGGTTATGCATTGAAGAAGTGGGAGTCGACCTTGAACTTTGCGTTCATGCCCATGGACACGATGTAGATCTTATCATGGAAGCTTCTCTTAAAAAAAATTGTCCCCTTGTTATAAGTTCATCTGGTATCTATGTTTGGTCCTTTGCAACCATGGTTCCAACCATGATTGTTCTCCTTTGATTCCATTTCTCGGACAAGTTGAAGTACTTGTCTTCTGCAGATCATTTCACTTGTCCGACCTCTACTCTGCTCTACCTTTGAGTTTTACCCTCTGGTATCTCGAGAATATCACAGAACTACATCTCCCCTTATGAGTTCTTCATCACTTTTTATTTCTCATCGATTCCAATTTCCCCCCAAGTTCTGAGTTATTATTCACTCAAGAACACCGATAAGTGAATCAATTCCACACTCTGATTCTATAACTCTAAGTAAATTTTGTTGCTTATGAGTTTAATAATCCTTCTAGTCATTCCTAGCCCGATCGGCTATTTCATTATCGTGCTGATTTTAGCTGTGCTACCTGGTCCTTATTCTTGGAGCACAACTTTCGACGATGAGCTAAGATTACGTCGATCTTCCTCGTCTTATCGTTCAACTCGAACATCAAGCTTGATTCCGAGTTGATGTCGTATCCATGGTTCCAATAATCTTCCACTACATCAGTCCTTTTGCTTGATGCAGTCGCTATTTGATTGCTTCTTCATGGAGCCTCTCGACAAAATTTGTCGTGATCATCATCAACGTTTTGACTCCTTCCAGAATATCAATCGAATTCATGATGATAAATGCCATCCTCGTCCCTTGTTAATTTGAGTTGCCATCGACAACATCCTTACCTTCCTTTCATCACAAACTTGTTCTTGTTATCCGACTTATGTTTTGTTCTACCTTGAAGCATTACTGTCTTTTATATCAAGGATGTTATGGGGTTTGCTCCACCTCTTAAGATACCTTGGTGCAGTGATACTTCTCACAAGCACCATTCTTTCTTGATCCCTGTATTGCCTAACCGGGAATATCAACAAGTGAACGATGCTGCTTGGATTCTGTAATTCAAGCAACCCTATTGCTTTGAAGTTAATGGCCGGTAGTTCATCCTCAGACTATTGGTTATTGACTCACCATTCTAACATTGATCATGCTACATAAGCCCATATTTCGGGTGCACCTTTCAACCAATGTTTAATTGTGTATGTTTTCCTCGAGCATACATCATTATATCAGTTGATCTGACAAGTGTTACCTCCTTGTTGACATAATTATGGAAAATCCATCTTTGGTTAATCTCGATGAATTTTCGCTGACTCCATCAGCCACATCCTCATTTTCTCCTTGGTTAATGATGAACCTTTGTTTTTGAACTTGCATCTATAGATCATTTCTCGAGAATCTTATAATGTCATCTCGTCGATTTGTGTTGCACCTCTTCTTCTCAGGCATCCTGAGTCTGAAGTATCCTGGCACCAATCAGATCTGAATCTCGGTCAGATATGATGGTTGGAACATATTTCCAAGAGTTATAACACTGATCTTTATATGACTCGGTAAGGTGATGTCATGCCTAGCACACTTGGCCGGAGAACCTATTGTTATAGTTTCCTATTTAGCAAGATTAACCATTCTTCCATGAGGAAATCGTAAGACTTATTATGTATGTTGTTCCTGATGAATCCTTTGTGTATCCAAGTTTGATCTTTGCTTGAAGACCATGTCGATGCTATCTCGAAGCATGTATGTGGAACTCCGATTTTTCAACAAGAACATTTGAAGCACAATTCTAAATTTTCTTTATCATTTATCCTAACACCGTTGTATGGGTAATATCATGAAATTCATCTCCCCTTACCTAAATGGTTTTCTACTTCTATCCTATCATGGATATCATGCTCTGTTTGTCCTTGGGAAGGATCTACCCCTGAATTATGTGTTTAAAGACATTTTCCTTTCCATTGTCTGTTTAATCCAATAATCACATTTAACTTTACATTGGTTTGTTTAACCCTTCTTGTAATCTACTTAACTAAGTAGTGATAATTCTCTGCTTAGGTAAGCACCTTGTTGTACCACTCTGTCAGTAAGACCCTGTTACTATTGTTGATGACATTCCGGTAACCACCGATGGATGAGAACTTTGCCTATTGGCCCGCCTCGTTCAATGAGCAGGAGAATGGTTCTGTTCGTCCCTCGCCCCTGGTACCAACGTTTGTTGCCGACATAACTGGCAGTCTATTCTCCAACATGCCTTGCCATCATGACTGTGCAAGATGACATTGCCATTCCTACTTGGTAACCCACATGATGGGCCCATAACCCACAAATCCACAGATCAAAACCTGACTTTCCTGTACACCCCTGTTTCCAAAGTTATCCCTCATGCTTGGCTTCTTATGTAAATCACGAGCCACCTTCCTAGAAATGATCTACTCTGGTATTAGACGCAATATTTATTTTCATGCTCTGAAACCCTTTCACCTTCTGATTAGACCTTGAACGACCGCCTGCCCGCTTGAAGCTTCTCATGGCACCTTCTTACCTTGCTCTTGATATTTTCTTAAGTTTCAATTTGAGAGATACGTTCTACCACCTTCCTTGAGTTACCTAACAGATAAGCAATCATTTAGAGGTCCGTTCTTTCGAAGCTACCCCTTTTCCTTGTCATAAGTACGGTGAAAATTCTGAAGGGAGGACGGCATGGTCATCATGAAGCATTAATGCAGGGAAATGAAGACATCAACAAAAGGGATCAACTTATTTGAGAAGAGCAACCAAGATCGAGAACACTCGTTAGAATTTTGCAACCAAATCTCTTCCCCCTCACTTCTCTTAAATCTCGGGACGGGATTTCTTGTAGTGGAGGAGATTTGTAACACCCCCAGTGTCATGCTACAGTAACCTCACCCTAATGTGCCATGTCATCATGTTTTATTAAGCCAATTTGCCACTCGATAGAAATCAAAGTCAAATTCATATTTAAATCGCAAGTCAAATTATTAATTTGTCAAACTGTCCAACACAAATTTTCATTAGGTTGAAAATATTCATTAGATAATTTTCATGCATTAAAAAACATTTTTATAAAGGTTTAAAATGCCCCTGGATATGAAAACAGTACCCAAAACAGCCCCATTCAAGTCATTTTCCTTTAATCAAAATACAAACAACTTCAAGTCTCTCCCAAACTTTCTGTGGGAGTGAGGTATATTGCATAGTAACTATTGAGACCAGCCACACATTTTACAAAAGTGATTTGTTGTTAAAAGAAAGTGCAAACAGAAAATAAAATAGAAAACAGAAAAAGAAAAAGAAAAGACCTAAAGCCTACTGTGCTACTAGGCCTAATTGAACTACAGTTGAGGCCCAGCCCAGCTCCTCCTTATCCCCTTCTGTAAGTGCATCTAGTGCCACCCCTAGTTGGTTTTGGAGTATTGACGACAAACCTAGTTGAGGGATTAATGTGTTTGTGAGAATTGCAGGATATCACAGGTAGAAGTCCCTCATTGATTCGGTTTTCCTACCAGAGATGACCCCTAAAAATGTATGAAGACATTGAAGTCAAAGGTGGTATGTGAAGACATTCACATTAAAGACTATGACATGAGATGACATCGCGTGAAGACTATGGAGCGCGAAGACTTAGTTCTTTCGTCATTCTTTTTCTTCTTTGTTGAGTCATAGGAACCACCGTACTGTTAAGTGGGGTCCAAGAGAACCAGTCAGAATGACTGAAGTGATGCTTAACCAAAATCCTATGTCTTTGAGTGAAGACTATGAGAGCAAATCTTGTCCAGAGTTGGATAAGTCAGCTTTGCTTGTAGCCCAAGTAAAGTTGCCGTGTGTGTTTGAAATCTAACCGTTGGAACACGTGTCAGTTCCTTAGTGACCCAGGGTCATTTCAGACAAATCAGGTCGGGTTGCCTAGTGGCTATAAATAGCCCACCCCCTACAACCATAAACGGTTGGCTGCTCAGAGTTAGAGTACGGCTTTTGTCGTTTGAGATCAACCCACCTCGAAGCCTTTGAGAGAGAATTCCTTGCGAGGATAAAGCCCTAAACACCCAAAGCCAAAGAGTGTTAGGCATCACTTAAGTCTTTCTGTCTGTGTGATCTAAAGACTTATTACACTTGAGGACTGTGAATCCTCCAGCCGGTTAGGCATCGCGTTCTGAGCATCCAAGAGTCATTGTGGATCGCCGGTGAACGAAGTCTGTGAAGGTTTGGAAGTCTACCTTGAAGACTTACCAGAGTGATTGGGAGAGGACTGGGTGTCCTTAGCTCAAGGGGAATAAGGTGAAGACGAGGTCTTCTGAGTTGAATCTCAGCCTCCCTAACCAGACGTACAGTTGTCACAGCAACTGGAACTGGTCCAAAAAATCATTGTCTTCAATGAGTCACTGGTTTCATCCTTCCCTTCCCTTTTCTTATTGTTGGTACTTGTGAAGTCATTGTATTATTGCTTTATCTTTTGTCTTCACCGAGTGACTGCTTGTTCTGAATGGCTTCACAATATCTCCCTACCTGATCTTTACTGCCTAGCTGCTATTAGTCATTGTGCTTTCACTTCATTGAATACTTGACTATGGTTTGCCTAGTGTAGTCTACCTTCCGCTGTATGGTAATAGGTTTATTTCTATCGTTTGTCTTCGTAACTTCCATGTTTTGAAGACTTTCATAAAAATCGCCTATTCACCCCCCCTCTAGTCGATCACTAGGACTTTCAATTGGTATCAGAGCAAGGTACTCCCTTGTTCTGTGTGATTCGGTTTAACCACCTGGAGTTTTAGCTATGTCGACTGCAGGGATAATTAAAGTCTCTGCTGCTTGCCCCGTCTTCGATGGAACTGAATATCCCTACTGGAAGAATAAGATGCGCATGCATCTTGAAGCCATTGATGTCGACCTATGGTATGTCGTCAAGAACGGTGTTCCCAAGGCTGGTGAAGGTGTCACCGCTGTTGATGTCAAGAAGTTCATTGAACTGGACTCCACTGCCAAGAACATCTTCTGTGGTCATCTGACCAAAGGACAGTATGGCCGCGTGAGTGCTTTGGAAACATCTAAGCTAGTCTGGGACTGGCTCTCCAAGGTCAATGAAGGTGTCTCAACCCAGAGAGATCAGAGAATCGGTGTCCTTCGCAACCTCTTCAACTGCTTCAAGAGAAATGACAATGAGAACGTCCAGCTTATGTTTGATCGACTCACTGACATCACAAATGAGCTTCAAGATCTCGGCGCCACTGAGATCACCAAGCATGAAGTCGTCAAGACACTCCTGAGATCACTTGATAGCTCGTTTGACACCCTAGCCCTGATGATTCAAGAATGTCCTGATTTCAAGACACTCGATCCATCTGACATACTTGAGAGGCTCAACACACATGAGTTTCAGCTTTCTGAGAAAAGAGACATCTACGGTCCCAACTATGGGCGAACTCGTGCCTTGAAGGCAAAAGCTGTCTCCTCATCTGAAGAAGAATCTGACAACAGTTCTGATGATCCTGAAAACATTGGAAAGGAGCTTGCTATGCTTGTGAAGAAGTTCCAAAAATTCACCAAGAAGAAAGGCTTCAGAAAGTCTTCACGATCAAGCTCAAGGAATGATGAAGCTTCTGCTCATGACTACAAGAAGAGAACATGCCACAAGTGCAAGAAACCTGGCCACTACATCTCTGAGTGTCCGCAGTGGGACAATGAGAACAAAAAGAAGAAGAAGAGCAAGGAATATGACTCTGACGACAAGAAGAAGAAGAAATACTCAAAGTCTTCTTCAAAGTATTCCTCAAAGTCTTCATCACACAAGAAGAGCTCATCTGGCAAGGCACGTGCGTTTGTTGGCAAGGAAATGGATTTAGAGGAGGAGTCCGCTTCTGAGGAGGCGGAGGTGGAGTCTGAGGAGGAGTCCGATTCTGGCGTTGCAAGTCTGACTACAACATACGTTGCCAAGTCCATCTTCAACACTGATGACAATGACTTCATCACCGACACCGATGCAAATGACAAGGACTACTCCACTCCTACCTACTGCTTCATGACACGCGGTGCCAAGGTAAACACACGCACTACTCACTATCAAACATCTAGTGAAGATGACTCTGATTGTGGTTCAAAACCCAGCTACAAAACACTTGCTAAAATTGCAACTGAACAACAGAAAGCTATGGAACATATTCAAAAACTGTTAGACAAAAGCGATGATCTGTTAGACGGTGAAATGACTCGATCTCAGTCCTTAATTGAAGACATAAATAATCTTCACGTTAAGTATGAGGAACTTGAAAGTCATCATGAAACGCTCTCAACAACTCATGAAAAACTTTCCTATGATTATCTTCAAAGGAAGCAAGATCTTGAGAAATTGAGAGCGGCTCATGAAGATATTCAAAAGGAAAACGAGTCACTTCGCGCCGAACAGATCAGTTCCGCTCAGGAAGGATTTGAACCACCGTGTCTTAAATGCATCGAGCGTGACAATGCTACTTCTGTTGCTGAGTGTTCTACTACTGCTATTGTTGCAATATCTTCGACTGTTGATGTGGTAACTAACCCCTCTTCTGAGGATACCACTGCTATTGCTGATGAGAATGCTAGGTTGAAGACATTGCTTGAAATAGGGATGTACAAAAGTCTCAAAGGGCATCAGACACTATGTGATGTCCTCAAAAGGCAGATCCTGAACCGAAACCCTAGGAAAGAGGGTGTTGGGTTCGAAAGGAAAATGAATGCCGATGGCTCTTACTGAAAACCTGAGCAGTACCCCAAAACCACATGGGTTGCTGCAAAGGAACCTTCAGTGGATCCATCCACTCTATCTGGCTTCACTTGTGCTAATCCCATTGTTATTGATGAATCCTTTGATGCAAACTATAAACTGTTTAAGAATCAGAATGGTGAAGTGTTTGCCAGATATATTGGTACTAACTGCAGGAATGGACCACCTATGAAGAAGGTCTAGGTGCCGAAAAGGTGTTTGGAGAATCTTCCTGTGAATGTCATCATGACACCACAGGTGAAGAAGACAAACCACAGACCACAGGCTTCATACGGTCCAAAGGCTTCATACAGACAGAGGACTCACCTGAGTCGCACTAACGCAAATGTTTTGCAAGGAAACCATACTCAGGCCTGTGAATATGAGCGCGTTTCATCAAACCGCCATGTTCATAAGACCAAGAACTATTCTACTTATTCTTATGAGTACTATTGTCCACCTGCAAGACTTTTTGCTAGGGCTCCAAAGCCAAAGTTCTCAGATGCTGCACTTAGACTCATTTCTTCGAAGCCACCCTTAAAGATGTGGGTGGCTAAGAAAGCTTAACTCTCTTTTGCAGGGAAAGGTCTCCAGCCGAAAACCAAAATCGTCTGACGCTACTGCTGGGGACCTTAAACATCTTGTAGGGCGCAAGATCAAATGCCCAAATGGTCTTATTATGTACTTTGTTCCTGAATCGCTTGCTACTTGCCCTATCAGTCCAAATCTCGATCTAAGATTTCATAATCCACTGGTTCGTCAAATGTTTTTGCTTCACAATTCTCTTCATGAAGCCTATCCCCCTAACTGCACTGAAGGGTACGACACCAGCTGCTTTAGAATGGATTATTGATAGTGGGTGTACCAATCACATGACTGGCAAGCGAAGCCTTCTTATGGACTCAACACTACGTCCATCTGACAAAACTCACATCACATTTGCTGACACTGGTAAAAGCAAGGTATTGGGTCTAGGTAGAGTTGCAATCTCAAAGGATCAACACATGGATAAAGTCATGCTTGTTGAATCCCTTGGTTTCAAATTAATGTCTGTTTCAATGCTTTGCGATTTAAACATGATTGTGATGTTTGGAAAATATCGTTGCCTTGTACTAATGGAATCTGACAAGTCTCTAGTGTTTGAAGGGTATCGGAAATATGATTTGTACATGGTAGATTTCTCAGCAGGACCACAACTTGCCGTATGTCTTCTAGCAAAAGCTTCTGAATGCTGGCTCTGGCATCGGAGGCTAGGGCATGCTGGCATGAGGAACCTCCACACCCTTGGAAGGAAGAAACATGTCATAGGCATCGAGGGCGTCAAGTTCAAGAAGGATCACTTATGCGGTGCCTGTGAAGCAGGAAAGATGACGAGGGCCAAGCATCCCTCGAAGACAATCATGACAACGACTCAACCCTTCGAACTGCTCCACATGGATCTTTTCGGTCCCACTCATTACTCAACTCTTACTACTACTGCTTGTCTCTATGGCTTTCTCATTGTTGATGATTATTCAAGATATACTTGGGTGCATATAATCCTCTACAAGACTGAAGTGTAGGATGTCTTCAGACGCTTCGCCAATCGAGCCATGAACAACTATGGCATCAAGATCAAGCACATCAGAAGTGATAACGACACTGAATTCAAGAACACTGGTCTAGGCACTTATCTTGATACTTTGGGCATTGCACATGAATGCTCAACTCTGTACACACCACAGCAGAATGGCGTCGTGGAACACAAGAACAGAACACTTATTGAGATGGCCCAGACGATGCTTGATGAATACAAGACTCCAAGAAAGTTCTGGCCTGAAGCCATTGATACTGCATGCCATATCATCAACCGTGTTTATCTTCACAAGCTTCTCAACAAGACATCCTATGAGCTCCTTACTGGCAAGAAGCCAAATGTCAGTTACTTCAGAGTATTTGGTGCCAGGTGCTGGATCAAGGATCCACATCACACTTCAAAATTTGCACCAAAAGCACATGAAGGTTTTATGCTTGGATATGTAAAGGATTCACACTCCTACAGAGTCTTCAACCTCTTTCATTATAAAGTGGTTGAAACAATGGATGTGCGGTTCGATGAGACTAATGGCTCACAAAGAGAGCACCTGCCAAATGTGCTAGATGAAGTTCCATCCAGTGAATCAATCAAACTTATGGGAACTGGAGAAATCATACCTTCTGAAGCTCAGCCTGAAGAGGAACTTATCATCTCCGCACCTGATCAACCTGAAGACAATGCTCAACCTGAAGACAATCCTTCTAACGATGACAATGATCAGCAAGAGCAAAATCTTCGTCCTGTACATCCTCGTGTCGCAAATGAAGTACAGATTGAGAGAATAATTGATAGTATCAATGCACCAGGTCCACTCACTCGTTCAAGGGCAACACAGCTAGCAAATTTCTGTGGGCACTTCGCATTTGTCTCAATATCTGAACCCAAGAAAGTTGAAGAAGCCTTCTTGGAACCTGAATGGATTCAAGCTATGCAAGAAGAGCTTCAATAGTTCGAGCTGAATAATGTATGGGAACTGGTTAAGCGTCCTGATCCTCGCAACCACAATATAATAGGCACCAAATGGATATATCGCAACAAGCAAGATGAGCATGGTCAAGTTGTCAGAAACAAATCTCGTCTTGTTGCTCAAGGGTACACTCAAGTTGAAGGGATTGACTTCGATAAAACATTTGCTCCTGTGGCTAGACTTGAAGCCATACGCATACTGCTGGCCTATGCAAATCATCATAACATTCTTCTGTATCAAATGGATGTGAAGAGCGCTTTTCTCAATGGCAAGATTGAAGAAGAAGTGTATGTTGCACAACCGCCTGGCTTTGAAGATCCAAAACATCCTGACATGGTGTACAAGCTCAACAAGGCACTGTATGGCCTCAAACAAGCCCCTCGGGCTTGGTATGACACACTCAAATACTTCCTGAAGAGCAAAGGCTTCAAACCTGGTTCCCTCGACCCCACTCTCTTCACGAAGACATATGATGGTGAACTATTTGTGTGCCAAATATATGTGGATGACATTATCTTCGGCTGCACCAATCAGAAATACACTGACGAGTTTGGATATATGATGCAAGAGCAATATCAGATGTCCATGATGGGTGAGCTGAAGTTCTTCCTTGGTCTTCAAATACGTCAGCAACGCAACGACATCTTCATATCTCAAGAGAAGTATCTCAAAGATTGCCTGAAGAAATTTGGGATGCAAGACTGCAAAGGCTTCACGACACCAATGCCCACCAAACATCATCTGGGTCCCGACGACAATGGTAAAGAGTTCGATCAAAAGGTATACCGCTCCATGATTGGTTCTTTACTGTATCTTTGTGCATCTAGGCCAGATATTATGCTTAGTGTTTGCATGTGTGCTCGATTCCAAGCGGCACCAAAGGAATCACATCACTTAGCTGTGAAGCGAATTCTTCGATATTTGGCTCACACCCCAACACTAGGATTATGGTATCCAAAGGGCTCAGAGCTTGATCTAGTTGGATTCTCAGATGCTGATTATGCTGGTGACAAGGTGGATGGCAAGTCTACATCAGGCACATGTCATTTTCTGGGACGATCACTTGTATGTTGGTCTTCAAAGAAGAAAAACTGTGTATCTCTCTCCACTACTGAATCTGAATACATTGCTGCTAGATCTTGCTGCGCTCAGCTTCTATGGATGAAGCAAACACTCAAAGACTATGGCATTCATCTGAAGCAAGTGCCACTCTACCGCGACAACGAAAGCGCCATCAAGATTGCCAACAACCCAGTTCAGCACTCGAAGACAAAGCACATTGAAATTCGTCATCACTTTCTCAGAGATCATGTTGTGAAGGAAGATATTGATATTATACACGTCAACACTAAAGAGCAATTGGCAGATATCTTCACCAAGCCCTTGGATGAGAAGAGGTTTTGCAAGTTACGGTGTGAGCTAAATATCTTGGAATCCTCAAATGTCCTGTGATCAGGCACACATCCTAACACTTATGCATATTGATGACTTAGATGTGCAACACATGAAGTAAAGTATATCTTCAATCAATGAAGACTTACATTCTAAGTGTGAATACATTAATGTGGAATTTGACTTCGGAGCGCCACGATAATTGTGCGCCGTGTCTAGGTCTAATACTTCCTATACGGTGGGTAACGCCACCAACAAAATTTTCTGTTTGAAGTGTTTCACTCATGACGTTACATTTGGTATGTCTTCACATTTGGTTTGGTTTCAATCTCAACCTGTCTTCATGATTATCTTCACTATGTTGATTAGATATATATATATACACATACTAGTGTTCTGTCCTCTACAGCATTCACTTATAGCTATGTCTTCTTGTTGAATCTTTTAAACTAAGTGAATGTGATCAGACCCTAACCTCTCTATGCTTTCTATCTCAAACTCTATCTCTCCAAATTATATGCATTCTATTGAAACTGTCGAATATCTTCTCTGCGTCCTTGTCAGCAGAAGATACAGAGACAAACATTAAGTCCGTTTTCAATGCTAATTCCTTCACCTGAAACCCGGAGAAGTGGGAACGACCACCCGACAATCCAGGCGTGCGTGGGAACGTGGAACAACCTCCGATATGTTGCATGATGGCCACTGTCCTTCAGATGTGAATCGCTAGGGGCACCTGTGTAATAACACTATGCCGTCCCTGTCTCTATAAATACACGCCTCACCACAGTCATTATCCTTTCTTCCACTCTCGCACAAACCCTAGCGCCACCGCTCACCCTCGACGACGCCGGCGATGAAGCGCTTAGTTGCCGCGACCTCACCGACGCCGTCTTCACGCCGACCGCGGACATCGTCTTCTCCGCCGTCGCCGTAGGTTTCCTCGGTTGCCAAGTTAGGGCACGGACGATCGATTTGCTCGGCCTCCTCTCCCACTCCGTCTAGCAGTTTTTCGTGTGGTAAATAAAACTTCCTTTTTACGGCCCCTTTGATTCTATAGATCCATCACTTTCTACCACAAGCAGTTTCTGTTCACACAAGTTGGATCTATTTCATACTACATCTCATAATATGCCTAGTATGTTCACTTATGATTCACAAAGTAGTTAGATTCCTCACTTGTACTTATTCGTGGATTCGTACAAATCTGGAACCAACTCTCTATCTATGAGTGAATGTCTTCGCACTATGAGGTCAATGTCTTCTAAACTGATTTATCTTCAAAATCTTCTGAGAATGCATATGACCTCTTCCCCTTCCTTCGCACCTTAATGCTGTCATAGGTACATGTCCGTGGGAGAATCCCTTGGTTCTCATAGTCTGCATTCATTTGCAGAATTCTTACAGCATCATATAAATTCTTCCGAAGCCAGTTCCTGTTTGACCAGCAAGCGGAAGCCTTTGAAACCTTTGAACGTGTTGAAACCATTCAGTTTGAAGCTCATGGCTACAGAGAAATCAGAAAGGAACGGTGGCCGACAGTGTCGAGGGGGAACATCAAGAGATCTGCCTGATGACCTCTCAGAGCTGTACAAGACAGACCCAGAAGAGTATTACAATCAGCACAAGACATGAATCCAATGGATTCAAAGATACTGGGCTGAGCAATGGTTCAAGTACAGGTTTGTGACCCAGGAATATGCAGAGAAGAATGCCATCAAGCGACCATGGGGAGACATCCTATACAGAAATATTCAACCCAGGTCCAGAGATGAAGCCATTGAACAAGGCTTCTATCCCTGCATGGTCCGTGGACCACAACCTGCAGATGTTGACCCATCGTCATTACTATGGTGTCGTGACGACAATCTGTTCAAGTGCAACTTCCAATTTGCCAAGAATTCGGCTAAGCAGAACAAGAAGTCATTGGGACTAGACTTCAACCCTGGTCCTTCTGCTCCCCGTGCCGATGGCACCCGCGAAGCTGAACCCAATCTTGTTGGGCCCTTCTACAACCTGGAAGGTCTCATCACTCATGTCATGGTTCAAGGGACAACCGTGGATGAGCCTGCAGATGATGCTGAATTTGATGAAGCGCCTGCACCGCCGAAGCCAAAGAAATTGAAGAAGCCTAAAGCTTCAAAGCCTGCTCCTGCACCAAAAGTATTACATGCGAAGCCACTGGCTACTGCACCTCCTGAAGAAAGTGTGCAGTTTGAAAATCTATCACGTATCTCCAAGAAGACTGAGATGAGAAAGAATACTAATCAGGCACTGACTGCCACTGCTATTCTGCGCAATGACGCCATTGATCTGTCCAGCGATGAAGATCTTGCAGATGACGCTCTTGAGAAACTGACCAAGAGCAAGGAAGAGGCAGAGATCTTCAATGATTTTCCTATCTTTGATGTGGCAATCATCCATAACTTCATCGATGAGTGGTTTGACACGCCCAACCTCAGCTTTGAAGACCTGCAACTTCCAATTGGCCTCAGTGTCGCCTTCACTGGCGCTATTGCTTCTGAGCTATCTCTAGCTCAGCGCATCGTTGAACTGAAGCAAAAGATCTACTATGAGAAAGCTCAGTTCAAGAAGCACATGGCCAAGCTCAGCGTGCAAGATGTGAAAAACTTCAAGATTATGCTGCACGAGCTCAAGGAAGCCTTTCTCAAAAAGCGTGAAGAAGCTCAAGGTTCTCGTGAATGCCTGAAGAGCCTGGCTGACAAGTGTGTGCAAGCCTACAATGAGGCTGAGAAGCGCAAGGCTCTTGGTCGTCCTGGAATCGACCCAAGAATGGCTGCAAAGAAGAAGAAGCCCTCAACTGACCAATCCGCACCTTCAAGGCAGGAAGAACCTCGCATAGTCTTCCCAAGCAGCATGACTGGCTCGAAGCCAAAGGTCAGGTCAACCGCTTCAGAACTGAAGAAGACAAGGATTGCCGAGGCTGAAGCCAGAAAAAGGAAAAATCCCGAAGCTTCTGATGTCGCTCCCTCTAAGAAGAAGCGCAAAACCAAGAAAGGTCGGACTGCTCCCACAAAGCCGTTAGTTGTTGAACCTATCTCAATGGTTCCCCCTGCATCTGAACACCACGAGCGCCAACTGATTGTTCATGAGCCTGCTTCCACATAGGCTGCTGATGCTAAAGACATTCCAGCAGTTGACCCCACCGCTGCTGAAGACATTGGTCACCATGACAATGTTGAAGATGATGAAGTCCTTCCTCAGATCGAGCACCAACTGGTATCATCCCCTGTGCTTACGCACAGCGAACTCATCAGCATTGGTCGTCCTCTGATGCCAACTGCTCAGGATGCATCGTGGGCTGATCACCCACAGAGACAAGACACTCCAAGCTCTCCCCAACCACAAGCAACCCCATTAGTGCAAGAAGAAGATGACTTTGAGGCCCAACCAACTCCATCTCCACAGGCGTCGCCAGCGCTACGCAGGCTTCGCAAAGGACCAAGGCTTCAAGTCCCTCTTTCGAGCGTTCCAGAAGGAGAAGTGCCCCACCAATCTGTTGCACGTCAAGTGTTTCCAGATGCCACTCCTACTGTGAATGTCTCCGAGTCTGAGGCTAAAGCTGCTGAAGACATTCCGTCTGCATCAGCCGATAACAAACAAGAAGAAGAACGTGTCCCTACTCCCCCCATTACTGAAGAAGCTGTTCTCGAGGAGAACGTGTCTGTGCCCGACCCTCTAGCTCATCAAGTGGAGGTTGAGAATCTTGAGGCTGCCACCACCAACAAAAATGAAGGCAATGACATAGTCATGGCTGAAGCAAATGTGGAGCCTGCACCAACCAATGTGCCAGAAGTCAATGAAGCCAATGATGCAACTGCTCCTGAAGCCTCTGTTGTGCAGCCTAACGCCTCTGTTAATGCCACTGCTCCTGTTCCGCCACCTCGGCCACACACTATCGAGAAAGCATTCAACTATGGCCAACTTGTCACTGTCAAATGGCCTTTTCTGACTCCTCCGCCTGCTGCTGGTCCTCAGTTTGACTATCACGTTGAGCACAGGCCTCAAGTTCAGAAGCCAATACCAAGGTTGCCCAGGTTTCCAGGCACTGCATCTGCACCCGGATCGTTCAATATCAATGGCTTCAAGGCACACAACACCTTCTTCAATAGCGCCAAGAACCCCTACTCAAAGGCAAGAATATCTTGTGATCGGTTCTGGAGCTATCAGCAGCGAAGTTATTACTCATGCATTCTGTACAATCAAGGTCACATTTTCCCACATATGCGTCTTGACACTGAAGCCATAACTGGTCTGCCCTGTTTGGAAGAAGCTCTGGATTGCTTCAGAGAGTCTGGCTTGCTGCAGTTCGTCACTGATAAGGAGCACTGGAATGAAGGACTGCTGCTCCAATTCTATGCCCCTCTTCATATCCGTGGCTACAACAGGGATCCGAAGACTTGGTTCCTTGAGTGGATGACAGGCAATGTTCATCATGAAGCCAAAGCCTTTGATATCATTGAGCTTACTGGCCTGCCCACTCCAGGAGATCTGTATGAACCTGGTTGTCAGCTTCACAGTGCTGCTATGGAAAGCATCTTCCACAAGCCTGAGCCCAATATGAGTCAGATGCTTAGCATGATGAAGCCTTTGCCTCCAGATGCTAAATATCCTAAGGAGTTCTATGTTGAAGACCTTGAGTATCTGCCACGTACCATCTATCACATCATAAGGCGAACTCTCTGGCCCATCAAAGGACATTCTCCAGATGCCAAGCTAGAAGGCGCAATGAAGACGTTGGTCTTTCATATTCTTCATGGCAAAAGCTTCAATGCACAAGACTTCTTTACTCGCCAGCTTGCTGCATCAGGATCTGACATTTTTGGCTTGAAGTTTTACGCTCCATGGATAATGCGGCTGATCAAACTACACTCAGCTGTCACCTATCAGCCCTCTTCTTGTAATCATCGGATCTTTCTGCCTGACGTCGATATGTCAGTTGAAGCCATCTATCCAGAGCCTGCCAAGGAGCCCCTTAGTCTTCAAAATGCCGAGAATCAAAGCTTCTCTCAAAACATTGAAGGAGTTCAAGCAGTCACTCGTGTTTATCCTCTGGCTGGTACTACACGTGCACCTCATCGTGCCCTCACTGAAGCCACTGAAAGCACCATTGCCCAACGGCCCAAGAAGTGATCTCGTGTTCTCAATGACCGAGAGCTTCTGGTTGCCCTTCATCAGAAACAGGATAAGCATCATGACTGGCTGAAGCGCCAAATGCAAAGCCTCCTGGTGGACGTAAACAGGATTCGCAATCTTGCCACCAAGAATGCCTTTGTTGCCCATGAAACCTGTCGGCGTATGTCGGGGATATTCCTCGCGGTATGACCCGGCCGGAAGTATGACCCGGCCGGACTTGGCGCTTCACCGATGACCCGCCGGAGGACCGGCGACTCACGGGTCTGGCAGCTCACTGGTTAGACGACTCACGGATGACCCCGATGGCGTGTTAGATGGAAGACTAGGCACAAGGCCCAGAAGGCCGGCTCACGTTTATGATGGACCGGCTTAAGAGGAAAGGGATGACGAATATTTCCTTTACAAGGAAGCAAAACCCGGACTTGTATTCAACTTGTAAGAAAAGATATACTAGTCCTAGTCCTACTAGGACTCCACATGTAACCCGCCCCTCTAACTTATATAAGGAGGGGCAGGGCTCCCCAAGAGGGACAAGCAACAAGAAATAATATCTAGGGCTAGACACAAAGGAGGAGCCGGCTTATGCGGCGACTCCCTCATGAGCATAATGAGACCTAGCCACAAACAGCATGTAGGGCTATTCCGGATGATGTTTCCCGGGATCCGAAGCTGTCTAAACCCTCGTCTTGTGTGATGATCCGCCTTGCGTCTCTCGATTCCAACCAACCCCTTCAAGCTACTGCATAGATGCGTTGGCCTCGTGACTAAGTCCTGACACTAAGGACATCTGCCGTGACAGTTGGCGCCCACCGTGGGGCCTGCGCACGGTGGTGATGAGTTCTTGAAGGGATCTCTCCTAGGGATCGAGAAGTTAGCAATTTCTTCGGATGAAGAGAAGCCATCGTGGAAGGATTTACGTTGTCACTTGTTTCGAAGGCGAGCAATCAAGTCTAATATTGGCCCGAGGTTCAAGAGAAAATTAGGGTTACGATATGTTCGTGGCCGTGAGTCGCCATTGCAAGTCGACAAGAGCGACATGATTTTTTTCTCCCCCGCGGCACATGCACTGGAGTAGCCGGGTCAGATTGCTAGTCCTTTTTGGTATCCACGTCAGATGTTGTTCACAAGAAGGTAAAGTCTCGAAGGAAACCGCTGCTATTCCCTGGCATGACGATCGGAGACTGCAAATCAATTGGCAAGTACAGTACTTCTATACGTACGAGCAAGCATGTATATCAATCAAACAGATGGAAGAAAAGTCAACTTTGAAAAAAAGGGAGCTAATACCCAGAAGGGAACACGGACATGGACTCATCAAATCAGCCACGACTTGGAAGCGGAGACGGACGCGGGTTCCGCTGTTGCAGCCGCGCCACAGGCCGCCTTGCCGCCGCCGGCTCGCAGTGCCTCTCCGCCCTCTGCCGGCTTGCAGCTCTGCCTCGCGTGGGGCCTTCCCGAGCTGTCGCGCCGGAGCTACCCCGTTCTTCAGATTCATCCCAAGTCGGCCAGAGACCAATAGGCCACTGCTGCCCTCGTAAAGCCGCCGCCCTCAACATCGCTGTGGCAACCCGCCCCTGCCGACGTGGATTTAAGCCGCCCAGCTCCAGCCGCTGACTGCTTTTTACCGCACTTTGCCTGCCTTGCTTCGACGAGCCGTCACGGCCGTGTTTCCAAGTCGCCGTCGCTTCCAACCTGAGGCGCCACTTCTGCTTGGAACCACATCGAATCGCTGGGCTCCATCACCGTTTTTACAGCTGTGCCCTGACCCGCCTTGGTTCGCAGGCCGCCATGCCCTGCTCGCATCGACGAGTCGCCGGCTCGCCGCATCGGCCTCTTCCCGGATTCTGCTCCATTGACGAGTCGCCTGCGGCATTCAAACTACTGTCGAGCCGCCTCCTCTACGACGGGTCAACGCCGAGCCACGCCCGGCCTCGTCTCGAGCCGCCCTGGTCGGGTCTCCGCCGCTCCAGACCCGTGGCGAGTCATTTTTTCTGCAAGCCTCTGCACGCGCAAGTCCTCCGGTTTTCTGCGTCCTTCGAGCACCTCGGCTTTGCCAAAGACGCCGACGCCTCTGGAGCGGCAAGAGAGTGGAAGCGGCACGGCCCCAACAACCATTGATTTTCCAAAACATCTCACGTGAAAAGTACTACCACAGGTTGCCATTTTAAATAATGTGAGGCTATACTGGTCCATCGTTACCAGTATTTAGTCTGCATATGGATCATCTGTCCAAAGGGCATAATCTATTATCCAGATAATCAGGTGATATTAGTCCGGTCTATTTTTTAGTACATATTAAATTCTTTTAAAGAACTACTGTACTTTACGTACTTTTCTGTACGCAGGGACAATGATTTATTATAAATGTGGTGTCATGCTATGCCTATAAAATATGCGTTAGCATCATCATGCACGGGCCTCCGCGTCCGCTTGCTGTTAAACGCGTGCGCGCAAACCGCCACCCGTGCAGCTCAATCTACATCAACTCGTTGAGACCGCATCCGCGATTGATTCGCCGCCCGCGCGGCTTACCGTGCCTGCAATTAGCTCGCCCGTCGGCACCGGCTTACAAACGCTGCGGTCGACTCACCCATAAATAATTTTAACTTCACCTAGTGATCATCAACTTCATGGCGGATTATTTCCGACCTGACACATCAGGTGATATCCATTTAAAATATATTTTATTAGCCCATATTATTTTTATCAAAGAGCAGTTTATCTTTGCCTTGGTCCGCAATATTGTTTATGCAGGGCAATTATTTATGACAAAAGGTGATATTATACCGCGGAGATGGAGGCACGCCAGCATCTTTTGGCATAGGTGGTCGTCGTTACTCAATGGACTCCCGCACCGACTTACAATTCCGTGGCCATCTCTCGCGACCGCACCGGCTTACAATTCCGTGGCCGTCTCTCGCGACCGCACCGGCTTACAACGCCGCGGCCATCTATTGCGACCACGCCGGCTTACAACAAGGAGGACAACTTGCCCGTCCGCACCGGCTTACAACGCCACGGCCGGTTCATCTGTTTGTGCCGCCTCAGATGTTGCGGTCGTCTTTACCGTCCGCCTCTTGCGGCCTGGTCTACATCAACACATCGGGCCACATCTGTCTGCATGAGCTGTTTATTGAGTATGAGCAAGTCACTGCTTGGGAAGCACGGTTTTCTATTCCAACAAATTGGAGGCAAATTATCATATATTATCAACCGCCGTCTGCACTGGATGGCTCAATGGGCAGGCGCACAAATCGCCGCCACTACAGTTTGTTTAAACTTCAAACAACTAGTTGGAAGGAACCTGTTGGAAATATGCCCTAGAGGCAATAATAAATTGGTTATTATTATATTTCCTTGTTCATGATAATCGTTTATTATCCATGCTATAATTGTATTGATAGGAAACTCAGATACATGTGTGGATACATAGACAACACCATGTCCCTAGTAAGCCTCTAGTTGACTAGCTCGTTGATCAATAGATGGTTACGGTTTCCTGACCATGGACATTGGATGTCGTTGATAATGGGATCACATCATTAGGAGAATCATGTGATGGACAAGACCCAATCCTAAGCCTAGCACAAAGATCGTGTAGTCGTATGCTAAAGCTTTTCAAATGTCAAGTATCATTTCCTTAGACCATGAGATTGTGCAACTCCCGGATACCGTAGGAATGCTTTGGGTGTATCAAACGTCACAACGTAACTGGGTGGCTATAAAGGTACACTACGGGTATCTCCGAAAGTTTCTGTTGGGTTGGCACGAATCGAGACTGGGATTTGTCACTCCGTGTGACGGAGAGGTATCTCTGGGCCCACTCGGTAGGACATCATCATATGCGCAATGTGACCAAGGAGTTGATCACGGGATGATGTGTTACGGAACGAGTAAAGAGACTTGCCGGTAACGAGATTGAACAAGGTATCGGATATCGACGATCGAATCTCAGGCAAGTACAATACCGCTAGACAAAGGGAATTGTATACGGGATTGATTGAATCCTCGACATCGTGGTTCATCCGATGGGATCATCGTGGAACATGTGGGAGCCAACATGGGTATCCAGATCCCGCTGTTGGTTATTGGCCGGAGAGTTGTCTCGGTCATCTCTGCATGGTTCCCGAACCCGTAGGGTCTACACACTTAAGGTTCGGTGATGCTAGAGTTGTTATGGGAAATAGTATGTGGTTACCGAAGGTTGTTCGGAGTCCCGGATGAGATCCCGGACATGACGAGGAGCTCCAGAATGGTCCGGAGGTGAAGATCGGTATATTGGACGAAGGGTATTGGAGTCCGGAATTGTTCCGGGGGTACCAGGTGATGACCAGCGTGTCCGAAAGGGGTTTCGGAGGCCCCGACAAGCGTTGGGGGGCCTTATGGGCCAAGGGGGGAGGGCACATCAGCCCAATAAGGGGCTGAGCGCCCCTCCCACCCCATCTCACGTAACCAGCAGAGGTGGGGGCGCCACCCCTAGGGAAGCCGCCCCTCCCAGCTTGGGGGGCAAGTTTCCTAGGGGGTGGGGGCGCCCAAACCCATCTAGGGTTTCCCCTGTGGCCGCCGCCCCTTCCCTAAGGAACCCTAGGGCGCCTCCCCCTCCTCCCTTCCCCCTATATATAGTGAGGGAGAGAGAGGGCAGCCGCACCCTTCCCCTAGCGCAGCCCTCTCCCTCCTCCAACACCTCGTCCTCCTCCGTAGTGCTTGGCAAAGCTCTGCCGAAAAACCACGAGCTCCATCACCACCATGCCGTCGTGCTGGCGGAGTTTCCCCTCAACTTCTCCTCTCCCCTTGCTGGATCAAGAAGGAGGAGACATCCCCGGGCTGTACGTGTGTTGAACGCGGAGGTGTCGTCCGTTCGGCACTAGGATCATCGGTGATTTGGATCACGACGAGTATGACTCCATCAACCCCGTTCACTTGAACGCTTCTGCTTAGCGATCTACAAGGGCATGTAGATGCACTCCCCTTCCCTCGTTGCTAGATTACTCCATAGATTGATCTTGGTGTTGCGTAGAAAATTTTGAATTTCTGCTACGTTACCCAACAGTGGCATCATGAGCTAGGTCTATGCGTAGTTTCTATGCACGAGTAGAAAACAAAGTAGTTGTGGGCGTCGATTTTGTCAATTTACTTGCCGTTACTAGTCTTATCTTGATTCGGCGGCATTGTGGGATGAAGCGGCCCGGACCGACCTTACACGTACGCTTACGTGAGACTGGTTCCACCGACTGACATGCACTAGTTGCATAAGGTGGCTGGCGGGTGTCTGTCTCTCCCACTTTAGTCGGATCGGATTCGATGAACAGGGTCCTTATGAAGGGTAAATAGAAATTGGCAATTCACGTTGTGGTTTTGATGTAGGTAAGAAACGTTCTTGCTAGCAACCTATAGCAGCCACGTAAAAACTTGCAACAACAATTAGAGGACGTCTAACTTGTTTTTGCAGCAAGTGTTTTGTGATGTGATATGGCCAAAGGATGTGATGAATGATATATGTGATGTATGAGATGATCATGTTCTTGTAATAGGAATCACGACTTGCATGTCGATGAGAATGACAATCGGCAGGAGCCATAGGAGTTGTCTTAATTTATTTATGACCTGCGTGTCAACATAAACGTCATGTAATTACTTTACTTTATTGCTAACCGTTAGCTGTAGTGGTAGAAGTAATAGTTGGTGAGACAACTTCATGAAGACACGATGATGGAGATCATGATGATGGAGATCATGGTGTCATGCCGGTGACGATGATGATCATGGAGCCCCGTAGATGGAGATCAAAAGGAGCAAAGTGATGATGGCCATATCATGTCACTATTTGATTGCATGTGATGTTTATCATGTTTTTACATCTTATTTGCTTAGAACGACGGTAGCTTAAATAAGATGATCCCTCACTAAAATTTCAAGAAAAGTGTTCTCCCTAACTGTGCACCGTTGCGAAGGTTCGTCGTTTCGAAGCACCATGTGATGATCGGGTGTGATAGATTCTTACGTTCGAATACAACGGGTGTTGACGAGCCTAGCATGTACAGACATGGCCTCGGAACACATGCGAAACACTTAGGTTAACTTGACGAGCCTAGCATGTACAGACATGGCCTCGGAACACGGAGGACCAAAAGGTCGAACATGAGTCGTATAGAAGATGTGATCAACATGAGATGTTCACCGATGATGACTAGTCCGTCTCACGTGATGATCGGACACGGCCTAGTTGATTCGGATCATGTATCACTTAGATGACTAGAGGGATGTCTATCTGAGTGGGAGTTCATGAAATAATCAGATGAACTCAATTATCATGAACATAGTCAAAAGGACTTTGCAAATTATGTCGTAGCTTACGCTTTAGTTCTACTGTTTTAGATACGTTCCTAGAGAAAATTTAGTTGAAAGTTGATAGTAGCAATTATGCGGACTGGGTCCATAAACTGAGGATTGTCCTCATTGCTGCGCAGAAGGATTATGTCCTTAATGCACCGCTCAGTGAGTTGAACCTCAAACATCGATTATGGATGTTGCGAACATCTGACATACACGTTTTGATGACTACATGATAGTTCAGTGCGTAATGCTAAATGGTTTAGAACTGAGGCACCAAAGACGTTTTTGAAACATCGCAGAACATATGAGATATTCCAAGGACTGAAATTGGGATTTCAGGTTAGTGCCCACGTCAAGAGGTATGAGACCTTTGACAAGTTTCTTAAGCTTGCAAACTAAGGAGAAAAGCTCAATCGTTGAGCATGTGCTCAGATTGTATGAGTACAACAATCGCTTGAATCGAGTGGGAGTTAATCTTCCAGATGAGATAGTGATGGTTCTCCAAAGTCACTGTCACCAAGCTACTAGAGTTTCGTGATGAACTATAACATATCAGGGATAGATATGATCCTTGAGCCATTCGCGACACCGCGAAAGTAGAAATCAAAAGGGAGCATCAATTGTTGATGGTTAGTAAAACCACTAGTTTCAAGAAGGGCAAGGGCAAGAAAGGGATACTTCATGAAACAACAAATCAGTTGATGCTCTAGTAAAGAAACCCAAAGTTGAACCCAAGCCTGAGACTAAGTGCTTCTGTAATAAGGGGAACGGTCACTGAAGCAGAACCACCCTAGATACTTGGTAGATGAGAAGGCTGACAAGGTTGACAGAAGTATGTGTTGGACATACATTATAAATGTGTACTCTACTAGTACTCCTAGTAGCAGCAGGGTATTAGATACCGGTTCGGTTGCTAAGTGTTAGTAACTCGAAATAAAAGGCTACAGAATAAACGGAGACTAGCCAAAGGTGAGACGATGATATGTGTTGGAAGAGTCTCCAAGATTGATGTGATCAAACATCGCACGCCCCGTCTGCCATCGGGATTGGTGTTTGCGTTGAGCATAGACATGATTAGATTATGTTCATCGCAATGCGGTTATTCATTTAAGGAGAATAATGGTTACTCTGTTTATTTGAATAATACCTTCAATGGTCTTACACCTAAAATGAATGGTTTATTGAATCCCGATCGTAGTGATACACATGTTCATGCCAAAAGATATAAGATAGTAATGATAGTACCACATACTTGTGGCACTGCAATTTTAGTCACAATGGTATAAAACGCATGAAGAAGCTCCATGTTGATGGATCTTTGGACTCGCTTGATTTTGAATCACTTGAGACATGCAAATCATACCAGATGGGCAAGATGACTGAAAGGCCTCGTTTTCAGTAAGATGGAACAAGAAAGCAACTTGTTGGAAGTAATACATTTTGATGTGTGCAGTCCAATGAGTGCTGAGGCATGTAGTGGATGTCGTTATGTTCTTACTTCACAGATGATTTGAGTATATACTGTATATTTACTTGATGAATCACGAGTCTGAATTATTGAAAGGTTCAAGTAATTTCAGGGTGAAGTTGAAAGATCGTCGTGACAAGAGGATAAAATATCTATGATATGATCATAGAGATGAATATCTGAATTACGAGTTTGGCACAGAATTAAGACATTGTGGAAATTATTTCACAACTAATACAGCCTGGAACACCATAGTGTGATGGTGTGTCCGAACATCATAACTGCACCCTATTGGATATGATGCATACCATGATGTCTCTTATCGAATTACCACTATAGTTTATGGGTTAGGCATTAGAGACAACCACATTCACTTTAAATAGGGCACCATGCAATTCCATTTGAGTCGACACCGTATGAACTATGGTTTAGAGAAACCTAAGCTGTCATTTCTTAAAAGTTTGGGGCTGCGACGCTTATGTGAAAAAGTTTCAGGCTGATAAGCTCGAACCCAAAGCGGATAAATGCATCTTCATAGGACACCCAAAACAGTTGGGTATACCTCCTGTCTTAGATCCAAAAGCAATAGGAATTGTTTCTTGAATCGGGTCCTTTCTCGAGGAAAAGATTCTCTCGAAAGAATTGAGTGGGAGGTGGAGACTTGATGAGGTTATTGAACCGTCACTTCAACTAGTGTATAGCAGGGCACAAGGAGTTGTTCCTGTGGCACCTACACCTATTGAAGTGGAAGCTTATGATAGTGATCATGAAACTTCGGATCAAGTCACTAAACCTCATAGGTTGACAAGGGTGTGTACAACTTCTAAGTGGTAACCCTGTCTTAAAGGTCACGTTGTTGGACAACGATGAACCTATGAGCTATGGAGAAGCGATGGTGGGCCCGGATTCCGAAAATTGGCTCGAGGCCATAAAATCCGAGAGAGGATCCATGTATGAAAACAAGGTGTAGACTTTGGAAGAACTACTTGATGGTCGTAAGGCTGTTAGGTACATGTGGATTTTAAGAAGAAGACGGACGTGGACGGTAATGTCACCGTCTATGAAGCTCGACTTGTGGCGAAGAGTTTTTCACAAGTTCAAGTAGTTGACTACGATGAGATTTTCTCACCCGTAGCGATGCTTAACTCCGTCGGAATCATGTTAGCATAAGCTGCATTTATGAAATCTGGCAGATGGATGTCAAAACAAGTTTCCTTACCAGTTTTTGTAAGGAAAGGTTGTATGTGATACAATCAGAAAGGTTTTGTCTATCCTAAGGATGCTAAAAGGTATGCTAGCTCCAGCGATCCTTCCATGGACTAGAGCAAGCATCTCGGAGTCGGAATATACACTTTGATGGAGTAATCAAAGTTTATGGGTTTATACAAAGTTTGTTAGAAACTTATATTTACAATAAAGTGAGTGGGAGCACTACGACATTTCTGATAAGTATATGTGGATGACATATTGTTGATCCGAAATGATGTGGAATTTCTGGAAAGCATATAGGGTTATTTGAAAGGTGTTTTTCAATGGAAAACCTGGATCAAGCTACTTGAACATTGAGCATCAAGATCTATAAGGATAGATCAAAAACGCTTAATGGTACTTTCAAATGAGCACATACCTTGACATTATCTTGAAGGTGTTCAAGATGGATCAGCCAAAGGAGTTCTTGTCTGAGTTGTAAGGTATGAAGTTAAGACTTAAAGCTCGACCACGATAGAAGAAAGAGGAAGGACGAAGGTCGTCCCCTATGCTTTTGTCATAGGCTCTATATGGTATGCCATGCTGAGTACCTGATGTGTGCCTTGCCACATGTCTGGCAAGAGGGTACAAAGGTGATCTAGGAGTAGATCACCAGATAGCGGTCAAAATTATCCTTAGAGGAATAAGGATATGTTTCTCGGTTATGGAGGTGATAAAGAGTTCAACGTAAAGAGTTATGTCGATGCAAGCTTAACACCTATCCGGATAGCTCTGAGTAGAGATACTGGATACGTATAATGGAGCAACAATTTGGAATAGCTCCAAGTAGAACAGTTATTTGAAATGGCTCCAAATATAGCGTAGAGATTTGCGAAGTTCATACGGATCTGAATGTTGCAGACCCATTGACTAAAACCTCTCTCACAACAACATGATCAAACCCATAACTCATTGAGTGTTAATCACATAGTGATGTGAACTAGATTATTGACTCTAGTAAACTCTTTGGATGTTGGTCACATGGCGATGTGACCTGTGAGTGTTAATCACATGGCGATGTGAACTAGATTATTGACTCTAGTGCAAGTGGGAGACTGTTGGAAATATGCCCTAGAGACAATAATAAATTGGTTATTATTATATTTCCTTGTTCATGATAATCGTTTATTATCCATGCTATAATTGTATTGATAGGAAACTCAGATACATGTGTGGATACATAGACAACACCATGTCCCTAGTAAGCCTCTAGTTGACTAGCTCGTTGATCAATAGATGGTTACGGTTTCCTGACCATGGACATTGGATGTCGTTGATAACGGGATCACATCATTAGGAGAATCATGTGATGGACAAGACCCAATCCTAAGCCTAGCACAAAGATCGTGTAGTCGTATGCTAAAGCTTTTCAAATGTCAAGTATCATTTCCTTAGACCATGAGATTGTGCAACTCCCGGATACCGTAGGAATGCTTTGGGTGTATCAAACGTCACAACGTAACTGGGTGGCTATAAAGGTACACTACGGGTATCTCCGAAAGTGTCTGTTGGGTTGGCACGAATCGAGACTGGGATTTGTCACTCTGTGTCACGGAGAGGTATCTCTGGGCCCACTCAGTAGGACATCATCATATGCGCAATGTGACCAAGGAGTTGATCACGGGATGATGTGTTACGGAACGAGTAAAGAGACTTGCCGGTAACGAGATTGAACAAGGTATCGGATACCGACGATCGAATCTCAGGCAAGTACAATACCGCTGGACAAAGGGAATTGTATACGGGATTGATTGAATCCTCGACATCGTGGTTCATCCGATGGGATCATCGTGGAACATGTGGGAGACAACATGGGTATCCAGATCCCGCTGTTGGTTATTGGCCGGAGAGTTGTCTCGGTCATGTCTGCATGGTTCCCGAACCCGTAGGGTCTACACACTTAAGGTTCGGTGACGCTAGAGTTGTTATGGGAAATAGTATGTGGTTACTGAAGGTTGTTCGGAGTCCCGGATGAGATCCCGGACATGACGAGGAGCTCCAGAATGGTCCGGAGGTGAAGATCGGTATATTGGACGAAGGGTATTGGAGTCCGGAATTGTTCCGGGGGTACCAGGTGATGACCAGCGTGTCCGAAAGGGGTTTCGGAGGCCCCGGCAAGCGTTGGGGGGCCTTATGGGCCAAGGGGGGAGGGCACATCAGCCCAATAAGGGGCTGAGCGCCCCTCCCACCCCATCTCACGTAACCAGGAGAGGTGGGGGCGCCACCCCTAGGGCAGCCGCCCCTCCCGGCTTGGGGGGCAAGTTTCCTAGGGGGTGGGGGCGCCCAAACCCATCTAGGGTTTCCCCTGTGGCCGCCGCCCCTCCCCTAGGGAACCCTAGGGCGCCTCCCCCTCCTCCCTTCCTCCTATATATAGTGAGGGAGAGAGAGGGCAGCCGCACCCTTCCCCTAGCGCAACCCTCTCCCTCCTCCAACACCTCGTCCTCCTCCGTAGTGCTTAGCAAAGCTCTGCCGAAAAACCACGAGCTCCATCACCACCATGCCGTCGTGCTGGCGGAGTTTTCCCTCAACTTCTCCTCTCCCCTTGCTGGATCAAGAAGGAGGAGACATCCCCGGGCTGTACGTGTGTTGAACGCGGAGGTGCCGTCCGTTCGGCACTAGGATCATCGGTGATTTGGATCACGATGAGTACGACTCCATCAACCCCGTTCACTTGAACGCTTCCGCTTAGCGATCTACAAGGGTATGTAGATGCACTCTCCTTCCCTCGTTGCTAGATTACTCCATAGATTGATCTTGGTGTTGCGTAGAAAATTTTGAATTTCTGCTACGTTACCCAACAGAACCATTGGCCGAGTTGCTGACACGGCTCATACGGGATCATTTATAACCCGCCGCAGTCACCTCAACCTTCTGTGGATTCACATCGCGTTATCAACGCCAATGATATACACCATCTGCTATGGTCAAATATGGAGAATCTCAAGCCAACTCTTCGAGTCATCTTGAGACTCGGGGGCTACAATGGTATGGCTCGGCAAAATTAGCCGGTTTCAATGAATTCAAGAACTCTGGGTGATTGAAGGGAAGATAACCCGGCCCCGGAGGCTACTCTTTATTGGCGAATATTTAAAGGCCGCCAGAAAAAATTCTGGCTCAAAAATGAAGATCCCAGTTTAAAATATAGCTCAAGAGACATCTCTCTCCCGCAAAGCTTTGAAGCTATCAAATCCGGTTCAAAATCCGGCTCAAGGTAAATTTGTCTCTCACAAAGTTTTGAAGCTTTTAAATCTGGTTTAAAGTTTCGGTTCAAAAAGATTTAATCTCTCGCAAGGTCGAGTTCTCAGAAAAATTAAAGGTTGCCAAAAGAACTTGCTGCCATGATGCGCGGTTCAAACTTGGATATCCTGCCTTACGGCTTATCTTATTATGATCACTTGGGGGCTTCCTGCTCATCGAGCATAGCTATCAGTACCCTCTTGATCAGCGCAATGCCAAAATTTATATGGTCATTTGGGGGCTTCCTGTTCAAACATGGGTCATATTCGAACCAAAGAGAACATAGCTGTCGAAACCCTTTTGATTGGCATACTGCCAAACCCACTAGGGGGCTTCTTGATCGTATGCGAATCATAGCTCAACCCCTTTGGGTCCGACGTGGATCGTATTCGAATCAGCGTCGTTAAACAACTCTCAAGGTCATTTGGGGGCTTCCTGTTCAAACATAGGTCGTATTCGAACCAAAGAGAACATAGCTGTCGATACCCTCTTGATCGGCATCGCCAAAGCCAGTGGGGGCTATATGATCGTATTCGAATCTTAGCTTAACCCCTTTGGAATGGTTTACTGATCGTATCCGAATCAGAAGCCTCGAAAAGTTTTATTCTGTCTCTGGTAAAGTTTATTGCAGCCACAATTACTTAACTTGAGACCTTTTTGGGATTATATCTCAAATATATATATATGTGTTTTATGCTTAACCCGGCTTGACTTTTGACTATAAGTCGCCAGTTTATGACAATCATCATCTATATGGAAGCATTGGCTTCTAAGGATTGGGTTATCACCCTTACTGCACAGGTTATGTAAGCCGGCAGTACAAATTCAATATCACAGTGGTTATCTGTGAGATATTATGACCCGCCCTGGTTTTGACGCTAAGTTGCCAGGGCATATGTTGTTTAAACTCTCTGCAGGATTTGCAGAAATATGACATATAAATGATTAAGTTCAAGCTCATTACCAAAGTTGATGCTTCAAAATGATTATTCGTTCTGGATTTTTCTCAAAAGGCTATAAGCCGTCGGGTCATGAAAATTCCGGTTTACAATGAAGGCGTATTGAGTCGCCATCAGCCAAGAGCCGCCGGGTATTTAAACTCCGGATTTACTTGTCAATAGATAAGGTATTTGAAATCTTTAAATAGCCAAACTTGGCTGGATTTTCGTTATGATATTGAATGATTGAGGTTTTTAAACCAGGTTATTCAAATCTTTAATAGCCAACATGGCTGGATTTTCATGATGATATTGAATGATTGAGGTTTTCATACCGGATTATATTATTCAAATCTTGAATAGCCGACATGGCTAGATTTCTATTATGATTATCAATAACCAGTATTATGATTGAGGTTTTCAAAGTCGCTTTAGCGCAACAGCTATTATCTTTATCAATGGGCATGATTTATTTTACAATGGAGGAAATAGTCCCGAGTCGCTACAGGCTTACGACCCGGCACTTGGGGGCTACATTGTTCAAATCAAGATTACATCGAATATACAAGTCCCATTTCACTGCCAGCATGCACCATGTCACTTGGGGGCTAATGCAAAGTCATTTTTTGCTCAACTTATATACCCCGCGGTATGCGGTATGACCCGGCCGAGTATGACCCGGCCGGACCTTGGCGCTTCACGATGACCCGCCGGAGGACCGGCGACTCACGGGTCTGGCGGCTCACTGGTTTAGACGACTCACGATGACCCGACGCGTGTCAGATGGAGACTAGGCACAGGCCCAGAAGGCGGCTCACGTTTATGATGGACCGGCCTTAAGAGGAAAGGGATGACGATATTTTCCTTACAAAGGAAGCAAAACCCGGCCTTGTATTCAACTTGTAAGAAAAGATATACTAGTCCTAGTCCTACTAGGACTCCACATGTAACCCGCCCCTCTAACTTATATAAGGAGGGGCAGGGCTCCCCTAGGGCTAGACACAAAGGAGGAGCCGGCTTATGCGGCGACTCCCTCATGAGATAATGAGACCTAGCCACAAACAGCATGTAGGGCTATTCCGGATGATGTTTCCCGGGGCCCGAAGCTGTCTAAACCCTCGTCTTGTGTGATGATCCGCCTTGCGTCTCTCGATTCCGACCAACCCCTTCAAGCTACCGCATAGATGCGCTGGCCTCGCAACTAAGTCCTGACACTAAGGACATCTGCCGTGACAGTGACAATTCCACGACAGCGTACATGGAAAGGGCTGACGCTTATGTGCTCTGAGGATGATCTTCAAGAGGATGGATTCTCTGAATGCTTCAAGTTTGACTCCACACCTCCAAGAAGGACTGTTCTGCGACGAACTCCGTCTCTTGAAGACTCTGAGTTCTCTTCCTCCGCGGCAACTGTGAATGCCAGAGTGATCGATGATGAAGACGATGCTACTTCACCGCCCCCTACTTCTGCAAGCATCGACACTGCCCCAAGTTTGTTTGCACCGCCTATCAACTCCGACGACCCTGCTGCTTCACCTACTCCTCATGGGAACGAGTAGATGCTCTATGTCTTCAAACCTTTTTGGTCCTTACTGACAAAAGGGGGAGAAGCATATGAGTTTGATAGTCTTCAAGCGGGTCCATATGGGCGGTGGTTTTATATTTTGCCTAGTGTTTACAACTCTTGCGTTTTGATACATTTGGTTCTTTGAGTTGTAACACTCAAACTCGATGGTCGTCTGCTACTTATTTGCTTTACTGTGATGTGATGATAAATTCCGCATGTGCGACGATAAATTCCGCACTTAGATCATTTTGCAGACGTCCAATTTTCATTATGCATGTCATTATCTTCGCATACTTTTCATGCATGATGAATTGTCATCATAAGTTGAAGAGGATCTCCACAAGTACAACCTGCCATGTGCATTTGCATACCAAAAGCAAATTACTTATATGCACATCTTCAGGGGGAGCCTTTTCCACTTATGAAGACAATAACCTATCCTTTACAATTTCACATATTTTATTCCCCGTTGAAAACTTCAACTAGTTTGTCATCAATCACCAAAAAGGGGGAGATTGTAAGTGCATCTAGTGCCACCCCTAGTTGGTTTTGGAGTATTGACGACAAACCTAGTTGAGGGATCAATGTGTTTGTGAGAATTGCAGGATAACATAGGTAGAAGTCCCTCATTGATTCGGTTTTCCTACCAGAGATGACCCCTAAAAACGTATGAAGACATTGAAGTCAAAGGTGGTATGTGAAGACATTCACATTGAAGACTATGACATGAGAAGACATCGTGTGAAGACTATGGAGCGTGAAGACTTAGTTCTTTCATCGTTCTTTTTCTTCTTTGTTGAGTCATAGGAACCACCGTACTGTTAAGTGGGGTCCAAGAGAACCAGTCAGAATGACTGAAGTGATGCTTAACCAAAATCCTTTGTCTTCGAGTGAAGACTATGAGAGCAAATTTTCCAGAGTTGTATAAGTCAGCTTTGCTTGTAGCCCAAGTAAAGTTGCCGTGTGTGTTTGAAATCTGACCATTGGAACACGTGTCAGTTCCTTAGTGACCCAGGGTCATTTCAGACAAATCAGGCCGGGTTGCCTAGTGGCTATAAATAGCCCACCCCCTACAACCATAAACGGTTGGCTGCTCAGAGTTAGAGTACGGCTTTTGTCGTTTGAGAGCAACCCACCTCGAAGCCTTTGAGAGAGAATTCCTTGCGAGGATAAAGCCCTAAACACCCAAAGCCAAAGAGTGTTAGGCATCACTTAAGTCTTCCTGTCTGTGTGATCTGAAGACTTATTACACTTGAGGATTGTGAATCCTCCAGCCGGTTAGGCGTCGCGTTCTGAGCATCCAAGAGTCATTGTGGATCGTCGGTGAACGAAGTCTGTGAAGGTTTGGAAGTCTACCTTGAAGACTTACCAGAGTGATTGGGCGAGGACTGGGTGTCCTTAGCTCAAGGGGAATAAGGTGAAGACGAGGTCTTCTGAGTTAAATCTCAGCCTCCCTAACCAGACGTACAGTTGTCACATCAACTGGAACTGGTCCAACAAATCATTGTCTTCAACGAGTCACTGGTTTCATCCTTCCCTTCCCTTTGCTTATTGTTGGTACTTGTGAAGTCATTGTATGATTGCTTTATCTTTTGTCTTCACTGAGTGACTGCTTGTTCTGATTGGCTTCAGAATATCTTCCTACCTGATCTTTACTGCCTAGCTGCTATTAGTCATTGTGCTTTCACTTCATTGAATACTTGACTATGGTTTGCCTAGTGTAGTCTACCTTCCGCTGTATGGTAATAGGTTTATTTCTATCGTTTGTCTTCGAAACTTCAATGTTTTGAAGACTTTCATAAAAACTTCCTATTCACCCCCCTCTAGTCGATCACTAGCACTTTCACCTTCCTCTGTTCATTGCACAGAGGCGTGGCGGCCATCCATGGCGCCCTGGCCATGGCTGGCCACGTGCCGGCTATCCGTCCCCCATGGATGCCTACTTAGCCATCCCCATCGCCCCACAACCGAACCATAGAACGTCACTCCCCCGTCTCATTCTTCCTCTATCTCGGGAACTCAACCGAGGAGAGCCGACGCCGCCGCCACCACGCACGTCGTCGATTCCGAGACCACTATCCTCCCTGGCGCCCAGGAGGATGTTCAGGATCCTCCTCACGGTCGTCTCCTTCGTCTCCACTGATGAACCCGAGCCAGGACACCCCATAGGTTCGGCATCGCCGTCATCTTCGCCCACGGCCGCCACATCTTGTTGATGGTTGCCGCTGCTCCGGTTTGTCCCCGTGGCAACCGAGATGTCCACAAGCTTTGGGGTGAGCTCCTCTGCCGATCCCCCTCATCTTCTCCTTCGATCCGTTGCCGTAGCCATTGTCTTGAGATCGCCATGGCTGCCCCCGAAGCTCTCTGTGTGCCCGCAGCCATCCGCGCCCTGCTTTACCTGGGCCGAGCCATGGCCGCGCCAGGCGCGCCGCTGCCTGGGCTCTCATGCGCGCGCTCCCGTGGGTGACCTCGTTGTCGCCTGCCGCTACCCGTGCGCTGCTGCTTGCTACTGCCGTTGTTGCTGCTCAGCCACTGCCGCTGCTATTTGCTCTGCCTGCTGCCGCTACTGTCCGCTGCGCTGCTACGGTTGCTCCCTGCTGCGCTGCTGATGCTGTTGCTGGCCATGGCCGTCGTGGCCTTGTGCCTCGCGTGCTGGCCATGGCAAGCATAGCTGAGGCGTGGCTGTGCCACTGCGTGTGGCCGGCTTAATTGATAGGCTTAATTAGTTTAGGCTATAATTTAGGGGTTAATTAGTCTAAGCATATTACATGTGGACCACTCATTTTAATTTGACCCATATTTAGTCTATGTGTCACTTACATGTGGGTCACACCTCCTGTTGACCAGTTAATTTGACTGGGTCAACCCAACCCCATTGGCCCCACTGTCAAACACACGTGCTGGAGTAGCACTAGGTGACAAAATTATATCCTGCTTTTAGTTCGAATTAATATAAATCCAAAAATTCCAAAAATCATTTTAAACTTTGAAAATTCATATAAAATAAACCGTAGGTCAGATGAAAATAATTTATATATGAAAATCGATCTGAAAAATAAGAAGAATCTGAATATGCAGTCCGTTTGTCCGCCACATGCCCCTAGCATAGCGAACATGGATCCGTCCCCTCCGATTCATCTGACCGATAAATGCCCGAAGCCCGGAAAATATTCCCGGATTCTTTCCTGCTCCGTCTGCAACGTGTAGCCTTGCGTTAGGTCACCCCTAGCACCGCGTATTGTCATGTATTGCTTGTGTACATTTGTTTGCACATTATTTATTTGTTTCTCCCTCCTCTTTCTTCTCCGATAGAGCCCGAGACCGACGCTGATGCCCCTGAGTATGACTACGTCGATGATGACCCATCCCTCTCTATCGAGCTTCCAGGCAAGCCCCCCTTGATCACCAGATATCGCCTATTCTTCTCTCTACTACTTGCATTAGAGTAGTGTAGCATGTTACTGCTTTCGGTTAATCCTATTCTGTTGCATAGCCTGTCATTGTTGCTACAGTTGATGATACCTTACCTGCAATCCTAAATGCCTAGTATAGGACGCTAGTTTATCATCAATGAGCCTACATTCTTGTCCTTCTGGCATGCTATACTATTGGGCCGTGATCACTAGGGAGGTGATCACGGGTATATATTATATATCTTATACATGATACATGTGATGATTAAAGACGGGTCAGCTCGTAGAGTACCCGCGAGTGATTCACGGATTGGGGGCTGAAAGGACATTTGTCCCGACGGCTGAGGGAGTCCTGGATTAGGGGGTGTTCGGATAGCCGGACTATACCTTCAGCCGGACTCCTGGACTATGAAGATACAAGATTGAAGACTCCGTCCCGTGTCCGGAGGGGACTTTCCTTGGCGTGGAAGGCAAGCTTGGCGATACGGATATGAAGATCTCCTACCATTGTAACCGACTCTATGTAACCCTAACCCTCTGTGGTGTCTATATAAACCGGAGGGTTTTAGTCTGTAGGACAACATACACACCAACAATCATTCCATAGGCTAGCTTCTAGGGTTTAGCCTCCTCGATCTCGTGGTAGATCTACTCTTGTACTACCCATATCATCAATATTAATCAAGCAGGACGTAGGGTTTTACCTCCATCGAGAGGGCCCGAACCTGGGTAAAACTTCGTGTCCCTTGTCTCCTGTTACCATCCGGCCTAGACGCACAGTTCGGGACCCCCTACCCGAGATCCGCCGGTTTTG
Source organism: Triticum urartu (assembly GCF_003073215.2). Lineage (NCBI taxonomy): Eukaryota > Viridiplantae > Streptophyta > Magnoliopsida > Poales > Poaceae > Triticum > Triticum urartu. The sequence continues at coordinate 492,855,649 of NC_053028.1, read as the reverse complement.
ACACCGACATTGGTGCTTCCATTGAGAGTTCCTCTGTGTCGTCGCCATCAAGAAGGATGCCTCGCCCCGTCTTTAAAGATGGCACCGTTGCTAAGGGAGCTTTGACTGTTGGCCAAACCCTCCGGCTAGGTGGTTTTCTTATGACCGCCTGTTCGGCTTCTGCGCCGACGATGACCTCTCGAGCCATCAAAAACAATCTTCATGTCAGCTCGGAACTCGCCGAGCAGTTAGATCCAATGGAGCTTTCCTCCATAAACGAGCTCTTGGATCGCTTCGTGGCCCTGGGAGTCGCTACGAATTATGACCAGATTGGGCCTAAAACCGATCTGAGAGAGATTAACTCTCCCCAAGTCACCCATCACGTTGCCGTGGTAGAGGGACAGTGCGGCGACCCTTCATCTATCTTAAGGACTCGCTACGTCCGGATTCCTGATCCCTCCAAGCCGGATACCCACGGAGGGGAGGATATCACTCAAAACCTGATCTTTGAGTCAGGCGACGGGCTGGATTCATTAGGCAACATCCAGGAATCCAAATTTTCAAGTTCAGAAATTCCTCGGCCTCTGAGCCTTAGATGGGATGAGGCTTCGGATTTAATTCTACCCACCCACCCTAACATAAGCGATCTATCCAAAATCAGGCAAGAACCCGGTGAAACAGTACATCATTACTGGGCCAGATTCCTCCTGGTTAAGAACAGGCTAAGGGACTGCCGCGAGGAAGACGCAATCTCAATCTTCTGCAATAATTGCACGGATAAGGGAATACTCAACGCCATAAGTCGCTGTGATATTACACGCTTCGCTGACTTGGCGTCCATTGTACGAAAGTACTGTGCGATGGAAAGCGCCTGGAAAACCGAAATAAAATTTTGGGACAATCCGGCCCTGAATACAAACCCAGTCCGAAATAAAAGGGTGCATCATCACCAGTCACCCGGGTCAAGCACTAAAAAGCAAAAACCCTCTACAGGGCATGGAACCGTACTGGAAGGATGGCTTAATGGACCCTGTAAAATTCACAGTACAGAGGACGCCACACCAACTCACAGCCTTAGAGCATGTTGGATACTTCGGCAGGTGGCCAAAATTGGCGAAAATCTCCTAATTCCGGAGGCCATAGAAAGCCACCCCAGAAACACCAATACGGTATTAACAGTCTTCGAGACTTTCGCATCAAATAATATGCGAAAAAGGACACTCCACAGCCTTGCCGAAGTCTACCAAATAGCAACAATAAACCCATGGAGTGACACGGCTATTACCTTTAACGCCAGTGATGAACCTAAATTCCGAACAGCCCGAGCACCAGCCGCATTGGTCCTCAGTCCAATAGTGGACGGCTTTCGTCTTACCAAGGTACTCATGGACGGCGGCAGCAGATTGAACCTCATTTGTGAGGAGACCCTTCAAAAAATGGAAATAGACTAGAACCGCATTGAGCGAAGCAGCACAACCTTTAGAGGAATAATCCCCAGTCAGGAAGCGCGCTGTATAGGAAAAACCACACTAGATGTGGTGTTCGGCACGCCAGATAATTACAGGTCCGAAGAGGTCACGTTCCAGGTGGCTCCGTTCAGCAGCGGTTATCACGCTCTGCTAGGGCGGGAAGCGTTTAAAATCTTCCAAGCAATACCCCATTACGGGTACATGAAGCTCAAGATGCCCGGGCCTAACGGGATCATCACTCTCGCTAGTGATCCGGACATAGCACTCTGTGCCGAAAACAAGACAGCCGCACTGGCCCTCGAGGCACTATCCGAAGCCCTAGCGGCTGAGGAGCTGACTGCGCTGTGCTCTACGGTGAATAGGGACGGTGTGGTACTCGACAAAAGATCCAAGTCCACCTCCTTTAAACCGGCGAACAAAATAGTCAAATTCCAAGTCCATCCAACGAACCCCAATAAAACAGCTTCCATCGGGGCATAGTTAAACCCTGATGTCGACGCCGCATTGCGAGAGTTCCTACGAGAGAACTGGGACATTTTCGCCTGGCATCCTTCAGACATGCCAGGAATCCCACGCAGGCTGGCCGAGCACAGCTTAAATATCCAAATAGGATTCAAACCTGTCAAACAGGCTCTTCGGCGTTTTTCCGAACCTAAGAGACAGGCCATGGGAGAGGAGCTAGCAAAGCTATTGGAGGCCGGATTCATCAGAGATATAAAACATCCGGACTGGCTAGCAAACCTAGTGATGGTACCAAAGAAGGACAAATCCTGGCGCCTGTGTGTTGATTTTAAAGACCTTAACAAGGCTTGCCCAAAGGATCCCTTCCCCCTCCCCCGCATCGATCAAATTATCGACGCTACCGCAGGACACGATTCGTTGTGTTTCCTCGACGCATATTCTGGCTACCATCAAATCAAGATGGTAGAACTAGACCAAGCCGCAACGACATTTATCACACCATACGGGCCATTCTGCTTCAACACGATGCCCTTCGGGCTCAAAAACGCCGGCGCAACATATCAGCGCATGATTCAGACATGTCTGGCAAGCTAGATCGGCAAAACAGTGGAGGCATATGTAGATGATGTGGTCGTCAAAACAAGACATGTTGAATCTCTAGTAGACGACTTGAGGCTCACATTTGATAACCTCCGAACATACGACATCAAGCTCAACCCGGAAAAATGCGTTTTCGGCGTTCAAGCCGGAAAGCTCTTGGGCTTCATTGTATCCGGTAGAGGAATTGAAGAAAATCCAGCCAAGATCCGAGCTCTGTCGCAACTGGATATCCCAAAGGATCTCAAACAAATACAAAAGTTAACCGGATGCGTGGCGGCTCTAAGCCGCTTTATCCCGCTTGGGAGAAAAGGCCCTACCCCTTTACCGCCTCCTTTGGCGCACCGAACACTTCAAATGGACGGACGCAGCCACGGCCGGACTCGACGAAATAAAATCCATACTGGCAACAAACCCAGTCCTGGCCGCGCCAAACATTGGCGAACCAATGCTATTATACATTGCAGCAACACATCTGGTTGTAAGCGCAGTTCTCATCGTCGAACGAGAAGCAGACGGACACAAATTCCCCCTGCAAAAGACGGTCTATTATGTGTCCACTGTCCTCACTCCCTGCAAATCACGGTACCCGCATTATCAAAAGATTGCGTACGCGGTATTCATGGCATCCCGGAAGCTACGACACTACTTTCAAGAGTGTTCAATAACAGTAGCCTAGGAAGTACCACTTAACGATATTATAAACAACCGTTACGCAATGGGCCGGATTGCGAAATGGGCCATCGAGCTCCTCCTGTTCGACATAACTTATAAGCCACGACGAGCCATCAAGTCACAAGTCTTGCCCGACTTCGTCGCAGAATGGACGGAGGCCGAACTCCCTAAAGAGTACGGCACGTATTCAAATTGGATCATGCATTTCGACGGCTCCAAGATGTTGGCCGGACTGGGGGCTAGCGTCGTTTTGATGTCCCCCACAGGAGACACAGTTCAATACGTACTACAGATTATGTACACGGACTCCAACAATGCAGCTGAATATGAGGCCCTTTTACATGGTCTCCAGATGGCAGTATCCATGGGCATCCAACGCCTAGAGGTGCGCGGGGACTCGAACCTCGCAATATCCCAAATAAATGGAGACTTCGATGCCAAGGATCCAAAAATGGCAGATTACCGCAACGCCGTCCTAAAAATGTCAGCTCGGTTCGAGGGGCTTGAATTTCACCATATAGCCCGGGAAAATAATCAGGCGGCAGATGTCCTGGCACGCATCAGCGCAAAACGCGATGTAGTCCCCCCCAACATCTTCTTGGAACGGCTGTTCAAGCCATCCGTAGCATGGGAAGGGGAGCCGAACAATAACAGCCCGGACCCAACCGCACTGCCCGACACCGAACATTCTGACACAATCGGAGGCTCTGCCAATGAAATAACACCTTCAGCCCACGTAATAATGGCCGTCATCGTCCCGTGGACAGAACCATTCCTCGCCTACCTTACTAGGCAGGAACTCCCCGAGGACCAAAATGAGGCACGCTGCATAGTGCAGCGATCCAAAGCCTACAGAGTCCACGAGGGAGAGCTTTATAAGAAAAGCACTACCGGAGTCCTTAAAAGGTGCATCTCCGAAGAGGAGGGGCAGAATCTCCTGGCTGAAATTCATGCCGGACTCGGCGGTCATCACGCTGCAGCCCGGTCCCTTGTAAGCAAGGCCTTCCGTACAGGCTTTTATTGGCCGACGGCCCGGGCAGACGCTCAGGACTTAGTCCAACGATGCACCGGTTGCCAGCTCTTTGCAAACCAAAGCCATATGCCACCCACCACCCTCCAAACCATCCCCATTACTTGGCCCTTCACGGCTTGGGGGCTTGACATGGTTGGACCCCTTAAAGGCGGAACCCACAAGAAAAAATACTTACTGGTCATGGTGGATAAGTTCGCCAAATGGATAGAAGCCAAGCCTGTTAAGACGGCCGAATCCGGACCGGTGATAGACTTTGTATCCGGGGTTGTACACTGTTACGGCGTCCCCCACAGCATCATCACTGATAACGGCACAAACTTCACGGTCGACGAGGTAAAACTCTGGTGCAAAAACATGGGCATCAAGCTCGATTATGCTTCCGTCTATCACCCACAAACTAACGGCCAGGTCGAACGTGCAAATGGTCTTATCATGAGCGGCATCAAACCCAGATTAGTGCGGTCCCTCAAGGAATCTAACACGCACTGGGTAGAGGAGCTCGACTCCGTACTCTGGGGGCTGCGGACCACGCCGAATCGCACCACCGGATACACACCATTCTTTATGGTGTACGGTGCAGAGGCAGTTTTGCCTTGCGACATAATTCATGACTCACCTCAAGTGCGCATGTACGAAGAAAGAGAAGCCGAGCTCGATCGGCAGGACAGCTTGGACGCATTGGAGGAGGAGCGTGACGTGGCAAAAGCCTGTTCCGCATTCTATCAACAGCAGGCTAGAAGATACCAAAGCAAAGAAGTACGGGCCAAAAATTACAACGTTGGCGAATTAGTTCTACGACTACCGGACAAGAAAAAGGACAAACTCAAGCCCAAGTGGGAAGGTCCCTTCATAATTGACCAAGTCCTGACTGGTGGAGCGTACCGCCTGCGGGATGCATCGGATAATTGACTCGAGCCAAACCCATGGAACGCAGCCCGTCTCCGAAGATTCTATGCCTAGCGCCGGACTCTATGTTCGTCTCCTTCCTCTGTCCATTTTTTATATATTTTCTGTCTTACATTTCTCTTCTTCTCTGTCTCTCTCTTATAGCCTTTAAAGGCTCATACAGTGACGCGCTATCCGCGCTCATTAAACCTGGGGGCTTCTTTAAACAGAAGCTTATTCATACGGGCTTCATGCCCAACACATGTGTCACACTTCCGCATGTACCTTTTATTCACCATTATATGCATCGATATGACTTAAGTTTTGGCCAAGCTGGGTTGCCTGGCTCCTGTGCTTACCCCTACGTTCCCGATTGTTCGGCTAGGTGGTAAAGGGAGCACCTCTGCGATTGTTACTGCCGTGTCAGCCGGACGTGTACCTTAGACTGGGTGAAGCCGAAAGCTAGCGTTCTTAAGGGAATATTTGGTCGGTGAACTAAAGATGATCTTTTTTTTACGCCCCCAGATGTTTTTCCTGCGTTTCTTTTCGCAGCATGGACATGCACCTTAGGGCATGCCTCCCAGGGAAAGGAACCCCTAACGGAACTATTCTCCTTGGAAGATGTTTCTTACTAACCATGTAATATAACATACCTAGTCGGGCACTTGTCTGTTCACGCCCCAATGACCCCTACGCCTGGTCTCCATGCATTCCCCAGTTCCTATATAACCGCATGGGAATTCGGACACACTCCGGACCGTTAGGTCCCGAGGCTGAAGCGAAAAGGTCGGCCATGACAAATGATCTACAATCCGGCTAGAAGGCATTATAAATGTCAATTAAATTACAAGTCATTTTTGACTGATTGTATTCCTCTTCAATACCATCTAACAGGCTGTCTAATTTACAGTCTTGCTGGGAATACTTTACGGCCAACTCTACTTGGCCGTATACTAAGCTTACAGGGACCTCCTTCCCATTGGGCCCTACAGTACCGACCTCGGCCATGTGGTTGGGGTCAGCCTTTGCATACCGCGTCTTCACCATGGCCCAGGCCTCCCTAGTGCCTTGACGGCAGGCTGATATCTTCCACAATCGGAAGCGGCGCCGTGCTCCCTTTAGCTTCTCCGCAAGCTCTCCAAGACCTTCGGGCCTGGAGACGGATGGCCACAGGGCCTGGGCGACGCCTTGCATCGCCTGCCGAACTCGATCGAGCAGTTGCGAGAGCTTGGGAAGAAGGTCACCCATAGAATCGGGCATCTCCTCTGCAGGACGACCTGATAGCACACCTACAGACATTGCTCTGTTAGTCGACTTCCCCGCAAACTTTCTTTCAAAAGGTTCGTTCAGGCACTTACTAAATATGCCGCGCCGAAGCCGCTGATTCTCCTTCACGGAGTCTGACAGCTGGGCACAAACATCTTTCAGCTCGACGCCCAGCTTGGTGTTGGCATCTTGGAGATTGTTCTTCTCCCCCATCACCTTTATCAGCACCCTCTCACCAGCCTTTAGCTGGCGTAGGAGGTGTTGCCTTTCCGGATTCAATCCGGCGCCATCTGCAATTTCATTTGTCAGATTCGCACCAAAGCCATGCTTCGCAAAATACTTATCTTTCGAAGTATATATTACCAGAGGGGGTCTCCTTAGGCTCCCCTGCCGCGGCTAGTGCAGCCTCCAGTTGGGCTTTGCACTCTTCCAGCTCCTTGGACAGTAGGGAATTCTTTTCTGTAAGAACCTGCATATCAAATGATCCTTAAATCAGTTATTCTAACTGTTTCAAGTCTTGGGGCTACTGCTATATATATAATTACCAAAATTTTCTTACCCGTATGTATTTTACATATTGCTCCGTGGCTCTGTCTAGACCATTTTGAGCGGCACGGAGGTGCGCATCTCCCGAGTTGAAGGCATCTAACGCCTCTTGGGAGAAACAAGCGTCGCGAAGAATTGTCCGGCGACGCCTGTGGTTCATGGCACTCTCCACCTCAGAGTTGGTGGCAGACAACCCGTCCACATCCTCCGTCGCAGGAGCGTCTGGCGCGCGCCTTGCGTTCGCCTCCACCTCCAGACTAGGCTTTGGAGCCTGGCTGGTGGAGGCGCAATTGGCAGCCTCTCCAGGTATAGTCCGGCGAGGTCTCTTTATCCTGAAGAGAGCACGAGTGTCAATGTGCCTCGAAGGTATAACACCTGGGGTAAGGGGACGCACCATACCATTGCGCTGACGCCTCGATCCGTACTGCACTTCTTTTCGGCCCACGGGGACCTACGGCCCCTCATTGGCTTGTCGCCGCAGGTTCGGCCTTCCGCCTTAAAAACCTCCCCTGCAAAGTTCGGTTGCAATCAGGAAACTGAACACGCGTGGGCGGACACCTATTCGGGGTACTGGGACTTCGATCTCAGGTACCTGGGGCGTCAGGATTAGCCCTGGGTAATCGGCCGTAATGGCCACCAAGGCGTTGTCCTCGCTCAATTGATGGAACACTCCATCAATCAGCTCCATAGATATGTCCGGATCCTCTTGAGAGGCCGGGTCGAGGGACCGTCCTGGGTCCTCAGGTTGTGGAGGAGGGCTGCTTATTTCCTTAACAGCCCGGCGCAGTTCCTGCGTTAAAGTCGTTAGACTGAATATTTAACAATGGGAATACAAAACAGATGGACAAGTAAATATGGCCGCTTACCCAGCTTGGGGGATTGTGCATGGAGAATCCACCCTGAGGATTGACGCGGAGAAATTCCTCCTCTTCTCCCTTATACAAAGTGGACAAGATCTTTAGTAGAGCGGCAGCTGAATCCGGCCCCTTACGACCGTAGCGGGTGGCGTCGTCCTCCCCGTTGAAGTCCCACATGGGGTGGCTTCTATACTGAAGCGGCTGCACCCCCGGCATAATGCATTTGGCCATAACCCCGATCATGGTTAGTCCGGAATGGGCTACCAATCTTATTTGGCCCATCAGGTAAATGATGTCCCTGTCACTTTCCCTCTGAGGGCTCCGTGGGCGCCATCTTAGGCGCTTCTTTAAGGGAGCACTATTGAATTCAGGGAGGCCGATCCAGACAGGATCCGGCAGCGGGACGTGTTCTATATAGAACCATTCCGAGGGCCAGTCTTCGGACGCCTTCTTTGGGGTTCCGGATAGATATCCGGTCCCGGCGATGCGCCACACTTCGGCTCCACCCACTTGATACATTGACCCCTTCTTGGAACGGGGCACGAGGAAAAATAGCTCCTTCCACAGTCCGAAATGAGCTTCAACACCCAAGAACAGCTCGCAGAGGGCTACAAAGCCCGCGATATGCAATACTGAGGCAGGCGTGAGATGATGTAGCTGGAGGCCATAGAACTCCAGCAGCCCCGGGAGAAATGGGTGGATTGGAAATCCGAGCCCCCTTATTAAGTAAGGGACAAGGCACACCCGCTCTCCTTTGGAGGGATTAGGGGAATTCTCTGCTTGCTCTCCGCCGTTGTAGACGGCAAGACCGGCTCGAACCGGGACCATATAGGCCGGGGGGAGAAATCCCTTGGTCTGGAGCGTCACTAGCTCGCTATGCGGGATGGAACATCTCTCCCAATATCCAGGCTTAGGGCTGGAAGGGCGAGGGGAGGAGTTGCGACGGCTGGCTATGGTGGAATGGACCTTTGTCGGATGCGCTCTGATGAACACTCGCGGAGGCGAGAAGGTGTGGATTGGATCTAAATCCTCGTCCCCTTAAATAGGGCAGCTCATTTACGTGGCTAAGGGTGTGAATGTAAAAACACTCAGACTTTTCATATTCGTTTGACATGTGGGAAGCAGCCATTATTGGGCGTAGAAGCCAAGGAGTGCAACATCTACAAGAAATCGGACTTTATTCAAACAGGCACACGGAATTTGGAGGAGAACCCGCCTTGCAATGCCGAAGACAATCTGCGCGCTGGACTCATCATCATTGAAGCCTGGTTCGGGGGCTACTGAGGGAGTCCTGGATTAGGGGGTGTTCGGATAGCCGGACTATACCTTCAGCCGGACTCCTGGACTATGAAGATACAAGATTGAAGACTCCATCCCGTGTCCGGAGGGGACTTTCCTTGGCGTGGAAGGCAAGCTTGGCGATACGGATATGAAGATCTCCTACCATTGTAACCAACTCTATGTAACCCTAACCCTCTCCGGTGTCTATATAAACCGGAGGGTTTTAGTCCGTAGGACAACATACACATCAACAATCATACCATAGGCTAGCTTCTAGGGTTTAGCCTCCTCGATCTCATGGTAGATCTACTCTTGTACTACCCATATCATCAATATTAATCAAGCAGGACGTAGGGTTTTACCTCCATCGAGAGGGCCCGAACCTGGGTAAAACTTCGTGTCCCTTGTCTCCTGTTACCATCCGGCCTAGACGCACAGTTCGGGACCCCCTACCCGAGATCCGCCGGTTTTGACACCGACAACGGCCCTCTGGGTGGATCTTTGTGGCGGAGCGACAGGGCAGGTTGAGACCACCTAGGAGAGAGTTGGTCCTGGCCCTGGTCAGCGTCCGCGGTTAATTCAATTAACACGCTTAACGAGATCTTGGTATTTGATCTGAGTCTGGCCACTGGCCTATACACACTAACCAACTACACGGGAACAGTTATGGGCGCTCGACGTCGTGGTATCAGCCGAAGCCTTCTTAACGTGAGCGACTAGGCTGCGCGCGCCGGGTTGGACTGGAACAATTGCTCTTGTATAAGGGAGGCTAGGTTTGCTTGCCGGCCGTGTTCGCAACGTGCAGGTGTGCAATGGGCGATGGGCCCAGACCCCTGCACCATATGATTTAGACCGGCGTGCTGACCTCTCTGTTGTGCCTAGGTAGGGCTGCGACGTGGTGATCTTCCAAGGCCGGGTATGACCTAGGAAAGTGTGTCCGACCAAAGGGGATCGAGCGTGTTGGGAAATGTGGTGCACCCCTACAGGGAAGTTTATCTATTCGAATAGCCGTGTCCCTCGGTAAAAGGCTGACCCAGAGTTGTACCTCGACCTTATGACAACTAGAATCGGATACTTAATAAAACACACCCTTCCAAGTGCCAGATACAACCAGGTGATCGCTCTCTCACAGGGTGACGAGGACAGGATCACCGGGTAGGATTATGCTATGTGATGATACTTGGTTAACTTACCATCTACTCTCTTCTACTGCTTCAAGATGGAGGTTGCCAGAAGCGTAGTCTTTGATAGGACTAGCTATCCCCCTCTTATTCTGGCATTCTGCAGTTCAGTCCACATATACAACCCCTTTATTGATACCAATGCATATGTAGTGTAGCTCCTTGCTTGCGAGTACTTTGGATGAGTACTCACGGTTGCTTTGCTCCCCCTTTTCCCCTTTCTATACCCGGTTGTTGCAACCAGACATTGGAGCCCTAGAGCCAGATGCCATCGTCGACGACGACTCCTACTACACTGGAAGTGCCTACTACTACGTGCAGGCCGCCGCCGACGATCAGGAGTAGTTTAGGAGGATCCCAGGAAGGAGGCCAACGCCTCTTTCGATTTGTATCCTAGTTTGTGCTAGCCATCTTATGGCAACTTGATTAACTCATGTCTGTACTCAGATATTGTTGCTTCCGCTGACTCGTCTGTGATCGAGCTCTTGTATTCGAGCCCTCGAAGCCCCTAGCTTGTAATATAAAGCTTGTATTATTTTAATTTGTTTCTAGAGTTGTGTTGTGCTATCTTACCGTGAGTCCCTGATCTTGGTCGTACACATTTGCGTGCATGATTAGTGTACGATCAAATCAGGGGTGTCACAATGTTGTGATGTGATATGGTCAAGACATGATGTGAAATTTTATTGTTTGAGATGATCATGTTTTGTCACACAGTTATCGGCAACTGGCAGGAGCCATATGGTTGTTGCTTTATTGTATGAAATGCAATCGCCATGTAATTGCTTTACTTTATCACTAAGTGGTAGCGATAGTCGTAGAAGCAATAGTTGGCGAGACGACAACGATGCTTCGATGGAGATCAAGGTGTCAAGCCGGTGACGATGGTGATCATGACGGTGCTTTCGAGATGGAGATCAAAGGCACAAGATGAGGATGGCCATATCATATCACTTATATTGATTGCATGTGATGTTTATCCTTTATGCATCTTATTTTGCTTAGTTCGACAGTAGCATTATAAGATGATCTCTCGCTAAATTTCAAGGTATAAGTGTTCTCCCTGAGTATGCACCGTTGCTACAGTTCGTCGTGCCGAGACACCACGTGATGATCGGGTGTGATAAGCTCTACGTTCACATACAACGGGTGCAAGCCAGTTATCCACACGCGGAATACTCGGGTTAAACTTGACGAGCCTAGCATATGCAGATATGGCCTCGGAACACTGAGACCAAAAGGTCGAGCGTGAATCATATAGTAGATATGATCAACATAGTGATGTTCGTCATTGAAAACTACTCCATCTCACGTGATGATCGGACATGGTTTAGTTGATATGGATCACGTGATCACTTAGATGATTAGAGAGATGTCTATCTGAGTGGGAGTTCTTATGTAATTTGATTAATTGAACTTTAATGAACTTAGTACGTGATAGTATTTTGCATGTCTATGTTGTTGTACATAGATGGCCCGTGTTGTTGTTCCATTGAATTTTAATGCATTCCTAGAGAAAGCTAAGTTGAAAGATGATGATTGCAAATACACGGACTGGGTCTGTAACTTGAGGATTATCCTCATTGCTGCACAAAAGAATTACATCGTGGAAGCACCGCTAGGTGACAAACCCGTTGTATGAGCAACGCCAGATGTTGTGTGCACACCTGGCAGAGCAAAGCTGATGACTACTCGATAGTTCAGTGTGCCATGCTTTACGGCTTAGAACCAGGACTTCAATGACGTTTTGAATGTCATGGAGCATATGAGATGTCCAGGAGCTGAAGTTGATATTTCAAGCAAATGCCCGGATTGAGAGATATTAAGTCTCCAATAAGTTCTACATCTGCAAGATGGAGGAGAATTGTTCTGTCAGTGAACATATACTCAGAATGTCTGGGTACCACAACCACTTGACTCAACTGGGGGTTAATCTTCCTGATGATAGTGTCATTGACAGAGTTCTTCAATCACTGCCACCAAGCTATAAGAGCTTCGTGATGAACTATAATATGCAAGGGATGGATAAGACAATTCCTGAGCTCTTCGCAATGCTAACGGTCGCAGAGGTAGAAATCAAGAAGGAGCATCAAGTGTTGATGGTCAACAAGACCACCAGTTTCAAGAAAAAGGGTAAAGGGAAGAAGGGGAACTTCAGGAAGAACAGCAAGCCAGCTGCTGCTCAAGTGAAGAAACCCAAGTCTGGACCTAAGCCTGAGGCTGAGTGCTTCTACTGCGAAGGAACTGGTCACTGGAAGCAGAACTGCCCCAAGTATTTGGCGGAGAAGAAGGATGGAAAAGTGAAAGGTATATTTGATATACATGTTATTGATGTGTACCTTACTAATGCTCGCAGTACTGCCTTGGTATTTGATACTGGTTCAGTTTCTAACATTTGCAACTCGAAACAGGGGCTATGGATTAAGCAAATTGGCTAAGGATGAGGTGATGTGCGTGGGAAATGGTTCCAAAGTCGATGTGATCGCCGTCGGCATGCTACCTCTACATCTACCTTCGGGATTAGCTTTAGACCTAAATAATTGTTATTTGGTGCCAACGTTGAGCATGAACATTATATCTGGATCTTGTTTGATGCGAGACGGTTATGCATTTAAATCAGAGAATAATGGTTGTTCTATTTACATGAGTAATATCTTTTATGGTCATGCACCCTTGATGAGTGGTCTATTTTTACTAAATCTTGATAGTAGTGATACACATGTTCACAATATTGAAGCCAAAAGATGCAGAGTTGATAATGATAGTGCAACTTATTTGTGGCACTGCCGTTTAGGTCATATTGGTGTAAAGCGCATGAAGAAACTCTATTCTGATGGACTTTTGGAATCACTTGGTACTTGCAAACCATGCCTCATGGGCAAGATGACTAAAACTCTGTTCTCTGGAATAATGGAGCGAGCAACAGAGTTATTGGAAATCATACATACTGATGTATGTGGTCCAATGAACATTGAAGCTCGCGGCGGATATCGTTATTTTCTCACCTTCACAGATGATTTGAGCAGATATGTGTATATCTACTTAATGAAATATAAGTCTGAAACATTTGAAAAGTTCAAGAGTTTCAGAGTGAAGTGGAAAATCATCGTAACAAGAAAATCAAGTTTCCGTGATCTGATTGTGGAGATGAATATTTGAGTTATGAGTTTGGACTTCATTTGAAACAATGTGGAATAGTTTCAACTCACGCCACCTGGAACACCACAACGTAATGGTGTGTCCAAACGTCGTAACCGCACTTTATTAGATATGGTGCGATCTATGATGTCTCTCACTGATTTACCGCTATCGTTTTGGGGTTATGCTTTAGAGACAGCTGCATTCACGTTAATTAGGGCACCATCTAAATCCGTTGAGACGACACCTTATGAACTGTGGTTTCGCAAGAAACCGAAGTCGTCATTTCTTAAAGTTTGGGGTTGCGATGCTTATGTGAAAAAGCTTCAACCTGGTAAGCTCGAACCCAAATCGGAGAAATGTGTCTTCATAGGATACCCAAAGCAGACTGTTGGGTACACCTTCTATCACAGATCCGAAGGCAAGATATTTGTTACTAAGAATGGTTCCTTTCTAGAGAAGGAGTTTCTCTCGAAAGAAGTGAGTGGGAGGAAAGTATAACTTGATGAGGTAATTGTACCTTCTCCCTTATTGGAAAATAGTTCATCACTGAAATTAGTTCCAGTGATTCCTACACTAGTAAGTGAGGAAGCTAATGATAATGATCATGAAACTTCTGATCAAGTTACTACCGAACCTCGTAGGTTAAGCAGAGTAAGATTTGCACCAGTGTGGTACAGTAATCCTATTCTGGAAGTCATGTTACTTGACCATGACGAACTTACGAACTATGAGGAAGCGATGATGAGCCCAGATTCCGCAAAATGGCTTGAGGCCATGAAATCTGAGATGGGATCCATGTATGAGAACAAAGTGTGGACTTTGGTTGACTTGCCCGATGATCGGCAGGCCATAGAGAATAAATGGATCTTCAAGAAGAAGACTGACACTGACGGTAATGTTACTGTCTACAAAGCTCGACATGTTGCAAAAGGTTTTTGACAAGTTCAAGGAGTTGACTATGATGAGACCTTCTCACCCGTAGAGATGCTTAAGTCCGTCCGAATCATGTTAGCAATTGCCGCATTTTATGATTATGAAATTCGGCAAATGGATGTCAAAACTGCATTCCTTAATGGATATCTTAAAGAAGAGTTGTATATGATGCAACCAGAAGGTTTTGTCGATCCAAAAGGTGCTAACAAAGTGTGCAAGATCCAGCGCTCCATTTATGGACTGGTGCAAGCCTCTCGGAGTTGGAATATACGCTTTGATAGTGTGATCAAAGCATTTGGTTTTATACAGACTTTTGGAGAAGCATGTATTTACAAGAAAGTGAGTGGGAGCTTTGTAGCATTTCTAATATTATATGTGGATGACATATTGTTGATCGTAAATGATACTGAATTTCTGAATAGCATAAAAGGATACTTGAATAAGAATTTTCCAATGAAACACCTTAGTGAAGCTGCTTATATATTGGGCATCAAGATCTATAGAGATAGATCAAGACGCTTAATTGGACTTTCACAAAGCACATACCTTGATAAAGTTTTGAAGAAGTTCAAAATGGATCAGGCAAAGAAAGGGTTCGTGCCTGTGTTACAAGGTGTGAAGTTGAGTCAGACTCAATGCCCGACCACTGTAGAAGATAGAGAGGAAATGGAAGGTGTTCCCTATGCTTCAGCCATAGGCTCTATCATGTATGCAATGCTATGTACTAGACCTGATGTGTGCCTTGCTATCAGTCTAGCAGGGAGGTACCAAAGTAATCCAGGAGTGGATCACTGGACAGCGGTCAAGAACATCCTGAAATACTTGAAAAGTACTAAGGGTATGTTTCTTGTATATGGAGGTGACAAAGAGCTCATCGTAAATGGTTACGTCGATGCAAGCTGATACGTCCATTTTGCATCATGCTTTTATATTGATATTTATTGCATTATTGGGTGTCATTACACATTATGTCACAATACTTATGCCTATTCTCTCTTATTTTACAAGGTTTACATGAAGAGGGAGAATGCCGGCAGTTGGGATTCTGGTCTGGAAAAGGAGCAAACATTAGAGACCTATTCTGCACAACTCCAAAAGTCCTGAAACTTCACGGAAGTTATTTCCAGAATATATAAAAAAATACTGAGCGAAGAAAGTCCCAGAGGGGGGCCACACCCTGGCCACGAGGGTGGGGGCGCGCCTTACCCCCTGGGCGCGCCCCCTGCCTCGTGGGCCCCCTGGTGGCCCTCCGATGCCCATCTTCTGCTATATGAGGTCTTTCATCGAGGAAAAAATCATAAGCAAGCTTTTGGGAAGAAACTCCGCCGCCACGAGGCGAAACCTTGGCGGAACCAATCTAGGGCTTCAGCAGAGCTGTTCTGCAGGGGAAACTTCCCTCCAGGAGGGGGAAATCATCACCATCGTCATCACCAACGATCCTCTCATTGGGAGGGGGTCAATCTCCATCAACATCTTCACCAGCACCATCTCCTCTCAAACCCTAGTTCATCTCTTGTATCCAATCTTTGTATCCAAACCTTAGATTGGTACCTGTGGGTTGCTAGTAGTGTTGATTACTCCTTGCAGTTTATGCTAGTTGGTTTACTTGGTGGAAGATCATATGTTAAGATCCATTATGCATATTAATACCCCTTTGATTATGAACATGAATATGCTTTGTGAGTAGTTACGTTTGTTCCTGAGGACATGGGAGAAGTCTTGCTATAAGTAGTCATGTGAATTTGGTATTCGTTCGATATTTTGATGAGATGTATGTTGTCATCCCTCTAGTGGTGTCATGTGAATGTCGACTACATGACACTTCACCATTGTTTGGGCCTAGAGGGAGGCATTGGGAAGTAATAAGTAGATGATGGGTTGCTAGAGTGACAGAAGCTTAAGCCCTAGTTTATGCGTTGCCTCGTAAGGGGCTGATTTGGATCCATATGTTTGTAAGTGCATCTAGTGCCACCCCTAGTTGGTTTTGGAGTATTGACGACAAACCTAGTTGAGGGACTAATGTGTTTGTGAGAATTGTAGGATAACGCAGGTAGAAGTCCCTCATTGATTCGGTTTTACTACCAGAGATGACCCCTAAAAATGTATGAAGACATTGAAGTCAAAGGTGGTATATGAAGATATTCACATTGAAGACTATGACAAGAGAAGACACTATATGAAGCCTATGGAGCTCGAAGACTTAGATCTTTCGTAGTTCTTTTTCTTTTGTGTTGAGTCATAGGAACCACCGTACTGTTAAGTGGGGTCCAAGAGAACCAGTCAGAATGACTGAAGTGATGCCTAAACCAAAAACCTATGTCTTCGAGTGAAGACTATGAGAGCGAATCTTGTCCTGAGTCGGACAAGTCAGCTTTGCTTGTAGCCCAAGTAAAGTTGCCGTGTGAGTTTGAAATCTGACCGTTGGAACACGTGTCAGTTCCTTAGTGACCCAGGGTCATTTCGGACAAATCAGGTCGGGTTGCCAAGTGGCTATAAATAGCCCACCCCCTACAACCATAAACGGTTGGCTGCTCAGATTGAGAGTATGGCTTTTGTCGTTTGAGAGCAACCCACCTCGAAGCCTTTGAGAGAGAATTCCTTGCGAGGATAAAGCCCTAAACACCCAAAGCCAAAGAGTGTTAGGCATCACTTAAGAGCTTCAAGCCCTCGGCGCCACTGAGATTACCAAACACGAAGTCGTCAAGACGCTGCTGAGATCACTTGATAGTTCGTTTGACATCCTGGCCCTGATGATTCAAGAACGTCCTAATTTCAAGACACTCGATCCGTCTGACATACTTGAGAGGCTCAACACACATGAGTTTCAGCTTTCGGAGAAAAGAGATATCTACGGTCCAAACTACGGGCGAACTCGTGCCTTGAAGGCAAAAGCTGTCTCCTCATCTCAAGAAGAATCTGACAGCAGTTCTGATGATCCTGAAGACATTGGAAGGGAACTTGCTATGCTTGTCAAGAAGTTCCAAAAATTCACCAAGAAGAAAGGCTTCAGAAAGTCTTCCCGATCAAGTTCAAGGAATGATGAAGCTCCTGCTCATGACTACAAGAGGAAAACATGTCACAAGTGCAAGAAACTTGGCCACTTCATCTCTGAGTGTCCACAGTGGGACAATGAGAACAAAAAGAAGAAGAAGAAGAGCAAGGAATATGACTCTGACAATAAGAAGAAGAAGAAGAAATACTCAAAGTCTTCTTCCAAGTCTTCCTCAAAGCCTTCATCACACAAAAAGAGCTCATCTGGCAAGGCACGTGCATTTGTTGGCAAGGAAATGGATTCAGAGGAGGAGTCTGCTTCTGAGGAGGCGGAGGTGGAGTCTGAGGAGGAATCCAACTCAGGCGTCGCAAGTCTGGCTACAGCATACGTTGCCAAGTCCATCTTCAACACTGAAGACAATGACTTCATCACCGACACCGATGCAAATGACAAGGACTACTCCGCTTCTACCTACTGCTTCGTGGCACGCGGTGCCAAGGTAAACACATGCACTACTCACTATCAAACATCTAGTGACGATGACTCTGATTGTGGTTCAAACCTAGCTACAAAACACTTGCTAAAATTGCAACTGAACAACAGAAAGCTATGAAACATATTCAAAAACTGTTAGACAGAAGCGATGATCTGTTAGGTGCTGAAATGACTCGATCTGAATCCTTAATTGAAGACATAAAAAATCTTCACGTTAAGTATCAGGAACTTGAAAGTCGTCATGAAACTCTCTCAACAACTCATGAAAAGCTTTCCTATGATTATCTTCAAAGGAAGCAAGATCTTGAGAAATTGAGAGCGGTTCATGAAGATCTTCAAACGGAAAACGAGTCACTTCGCGCCAAACAGATCAGTCCCACTCAGGAAGGATTTGAACCACCATGTCTTAAATGCATTGAGCGTGATAATGCTACTTCTGTTGCTGAATGTTCTACTGCTACTGCTGTTGCAATATCTTCAACTGTTGATGCGGTAACTAACCCCTCTGCTGAGGATACCACCGCTATTGCTGATGAGAATGCTAGGTTGAAGACATTGCTTGAAACAGGGATGTACAAAAGTCTTCAAGGGCATCAGACACTATGTGATGTCCTCAAAAAGCAGATTCTGAACCGAAACCCTAGGAAAGAGGGTGTTGGGTTCGTAAGGAAAATGAATGCAGATGGCTCTTACTGGAAACCTGAGCAGTACCCCAAAACCATGTGGGTTGCTGCAAAGGAACCTTCACCAGATCCATCCAATCTAACTGGCTTCACTTGTGCTAACCCCATTATCATTCATGAATCCTTTGATGCAAACTATATACTGTTTAAGAATCAGAATGGTGAAGTGTTTGCCAGGTACATTGGTACTAACTGCAGGAATGGACCGCCTATGAAGAAGATCTGGGTTCCGAAAAGGTGTCTTGAAAATCTTACTGTGAATGTCTTCATGACACCTCACTTGAAGAAGACAAACCTCAGACCAAAAGCTTCATACGGTCCAAAGGCTTCATACAAACAGAGGACTCACCTGAGTCGCACTAACGCAAATGTTTTGCAGGGAAACCATACTCAGGCATATGAATATGAGAGCGGTTCATCAAACCGCCATGTTCATAAGACCAAGAACTATTCTGCTTATTCTTATGAGTACTATTGTCCGCCTGCAAGACTGTTTGCTAAGGCTTCAAAGCCAAAATTTTCAGATGCTGCACTTAGACTTATTGCTTCTAAGCCACCCTTGAAGATGTGGGTGGTTAAGAAGGCTTAACTCTCTTTTGCAGGGAAAGGTCTCCAGCAGAAAACCAAAATCGTCTGACGCTATTGCTGGGGACCTTAAACATCTTGTAGGGCACAAGATCAAATGCCCAAATGGTCTTACTATGTACTTCGTACCTGAATTGCTTGCTACTCTCCCTATTAGTCCTAACCTGGATCTAAGCTTTCATAACCCACTGGTTCGTCAAATGTTTTTGCTTCACAATGCTTTTGGTGAAGCCTATCCCCCTAACTGCACTGTAGGGTACGACACCAGCGTCTTCAGAATGGATTATTGACAGTGGGTGTACAAATCACATGACTGGCAAAAGAAGTCTTCTTATGGACTCAACCTTATGTCCATCCGACAAGAGCCACATCACATTTGCTGACACTGGTAAAAGTAAGGTATTGGGTCTAGGTAGAGTTGCAATCTCAAGGGATCAACACATGGATAAAGTCATGCTTGTTGAATCCCTTGGCTTCAACTTAATGTCTGTCTCAATGCTTTGCGATTTGAACATGATCATAATGTTTGGAAAATATCGTTGCCTTGTACTAATGGAATTTGACAAGTCTCTAGTGTTTGAAGGGTATCAAAAAGATGATTTGTACGTGGTAGATTTCTCAGCAGGGCCACAGCTTGCAGTATGTCTTCTAGCAAAGACTTCAGAATGCTAGCTCTGGCATCGGAGGCTTGGACATGCTGGCATGAGGAACCTCCACACCCTTGCGAAGAAGAAGCATGTCATAGGCATCGAGGGCGTCAAGTTCAAGAAAGACCACTTATGCGGTGCCTGTGAAGCAGGGAAGATGACGAGGGCCAAACATCCCTCGAAGATAATCATGACCACTACTCGACCCTTCGAACTGCTTCACATGGATCTTTTCGGTCCCACTCATTACTCAACTCTAACTACTACTGCTTGCCTCTATGGCTTCGTTATTGTTGATGATTATTCTAGATATACTTGGGTGCACATAATCCTTTACAAGACTGAAGTGCAGGATGTCTTCAGACGCTTCGCCAATCGAGCTATGAATAATTTTGGCGCCAAGATAAAGCACATCAGAAGTGACAATGGCACTGAATTCAAGAACACTGGCCTTGATACATATCTTGATACCTTGGGCATCACACATGAATTCTCAGCCCCGTACACGCCACAGCAGAATGGCGTCGCCGAACGCAAGAACAGAACACTAATTGAGATGGGCAGAATGATGCTAGATGAATACAAGACCCCGAGAAAATTCTGGCCCGAAGCCATTGATACTGCATGCCATACAATCAATCGTGTTTATCTTCACAAGCTACTGAACAAGACATCTTATGAGCTCCTTACTGGCAAGAAGCCAAATGTCAGTTACTTCAGAGTATTTGGCGCAAGGTGCTGGATCAAGGACCCACATCACACCTCAAAATTTGCACCAAAAGCGCATGAGGGTTTTATGCTTGGATATGGAAAGGATTCGCACTCCTACAGAGTCTTCAATCTCTTTCATTACAAAGTGGTTGAAACAGTGGATGTGCGGTTCGATGAGACCAACGGTTCACAAAGAGAGCAGCTGCCAAATGTGCTAGATGAAGTTCCATCCAGTAAATCAATCAAGCTAATGGGAACTGGAGAAATTATACCTTCTGAAGCTCATCCTGAAGAAGAACTTATCATTTCAGCACCTGATCAACATGAAGACAATGCTCAGCCTGAAGATATTCCTTCCAACAACGACAATGAACAGCAAGAGCAAAGTCTTTGCCCTTTACATCCTCGCGTTGCCAATGAAGTGCAGATTGAAAGAATAATTGATAGCATCAATGCACCTGGTCCACTCACTCATTCAAGGGCAACTCAGCTAGCAAATTTCTGGGGGCACTTCGCATTCGTCTCAATAGCAGAACCCAAGAAAGTTGAAGAAGCCTTCATGGAACCTGAATGGATTCAAGCTATGCAAGAAGAGCTTCAACAGTTTGAGCTGAATAATGTATGGGAACTGGTTAAGCGCCCTGATCCACGGAAGCACAATATAATAGGCACCAAATGGATATACCACAACAACCAAGATGAGCATGGTCAAGTTTTCAGAAACAAAGCTCGTCTCATTGCTCAAGGATATACTCAAGTGGAAGGCATTGACTTCGATGAAACATTTGCTCCTGTGGCTAGACTTGAAGCCATACGCATACTGTTGGCCTATGCAAATCATCATAACATACTTCTATATCAAATGGATGTGAAGAGTGCCTTTCTCAATGGCAAGATTGAAGAAGAAGTGTATGTTGCACAACCACCTGGCTTTGAAAATCCAAAACATCCTGACATGGTATACAAGCTCAACAAGGCACTGTATGGCCTCAAACAAGCCCCTCGGGCCTGGTATGACACACTCAAATACTTCCTGAAGAGCAAAGTCTTCATACCTGGTTCCCTAGATCCCACTCTTTTCACGAAGACATATGATGGTGAACTGTTTGTGTGCCAAATATATGTGGATGACATTATCTTCGGCTGCACCAATCAGAAGTACAGTGAAGAGTTTGGATATATGATGCAAGAGCAATATCAGATGTCCATGATGGGGGAGCTGAAGTTCTTCCTTGGTCTTCAAATACGACAACAACGCAATGGCATCTTCATATCTCAAGAGAAGTATCTCAAAGATTGCCTAAAGAAGTTCGGTATGCAAAACTGCAAAGGCTTCACAACACCAATGCCAGCCAAACATCATCTGGGTCCTGACGACAATGGTAAAGAGTTCGATCAAAAGGTATACCGCTCCATGATTGGTTCTTTACTTTATCTATGTGCATCTAGGCCAGATATTATGCTTAGTGTTTGCATGTGTGCTCGATTTCAAGCGGCACCAAAGGAGTCGCATCACTTAGCTGTGAAGTGAATTCTTCGATATTTGGCTCACACCCCAACTCTAGGATTATGGTATCCAAAGGGCTCAGAGTTTGATCTGGTTGGATTCTCGGATGCTGATTATGCTGGTGACAAAGTTGATCACAAGTCTACATCAGGCACATGTCACTTTCTGGGACGATCACTTGTTTGTTGGTCTTCAAAGAAGCAGAACTATGTATCTCTCTCCACTGCTGAATCTAAATACATTGCTGCTGGATCTTGCTACGCTCAGCTTCTGTGGATGAAGCAAACACTCAAGGACTATGGCATTCATCTGAAGCAAGTGCCACTTAACTGCGACAACGAAAGCGCCATCAAGATTGCTAACATCCCAGTTCAGCACTCAAAGACAAAGCACATTGAAATTCGTCATCACTTTCTCAGAGATCATGTTGTGAAGGAAGACATTGATATCATACACGTCAACACTAAAGAGCAATTGGCAGATATCTTCACCAAGCCCTTGGATGAGAAGAGGTTTTGCAAGTTACGGTGTGAGGTAAATATCCTGGAATCCTCAAATGTCCTGTGATCAGGCACACATCCTAACCCTTATGCATATTGATGACTTAGATGTGCAACACACGAAGTGAAGTATATCTTCAATCAATGAAGACATACATTCTAAATGTGAATACATTAATGTGGAATTTGACTTCGGAGCGCCACGATAATTGTGCGCCGTGTCTGGGTCTAATACTTCCTATACGGTGGGTAACGCCACCACCAAACGTTCTATTTTTGAAGTGTTTCACTCATGGCGTTACCTTGCAATATCTTCACATTTGGTTTGGCTTTGATCTCAACATATTTTCATGATTATCTTCACTATGTTGATTATATATATATATATATATGCTAGTGTTCTGTCCTCTACAGCATTCACTTATAGCTATGTCTTCGTGTTGAATCTTTTGAACTAAGTGAATGTGATCGGACCCTAACCTCTCTATGCTTTCTATCTCAAACTCTATCTCTCCAAGTCATATGCATTCTATTGAAACTGTCGAATGTCTTCTCTGCGTCCTTGTGAGCAGAAGATACAGAGACAACCATTAAGTCCGTTTTCAATGCTCATTCCTCCACATGAATTCCGGAGAAGTAGGAACGACCACCCGACAATCCAGGCGTGCGTGGGACGTGGAACAAACCCCAAAATTCCGCATAATGGCCACGTGTTCCTCAAATGCGAATCGCCAGGGGCACCTGTGTAATAGCACAGTGCCGCCCCTGTGCCTATAAATACACACTCACAGCGGTCATTATCTCTTCTTCCACCCTCGCACGAACCCTAGCGCCACCGCTAGCTCTCGACGACGCCGGCGACGAAGCGCTTCGCTGCCGCAACCTCTCTGACGCCGTCTTCACGCCGACCGCGGACATCGTCCTCTTCGCCGTCGCCGTAGGTGTCCTCCGTCGCCAAGTTAGGGCACGGAAGATCGAACTGCTCGGCCTCATCTCCCACTTCGTCTAGCAGTTCTCAGTGTGGTAAATAAAACTCCCTTTTTTACAGCACCGTTGATCCTATTGATCTGTCACTTTCTACCACAAGCAGTTTCTGTTCACACAAGCTAGATCTCTCTCATACTGCATCTCATAAACATGCCTAGTATATTCACTTGTGCTTCACAAAGTAGTTAGATTCCTCACTTGTACTGATCTGTGGATTCGTACAAATCTGGAACCAACTTCTTATCTATGAGTGAATGTCTTCGCACGATGAGGTCAATGTCTTCTAAACTGATTTATCTTCAAAATCTTCTGAGAATGCATATGACCTCTTCCACTTCCCTCGCACCTTAATGCTGTCACAGGTACATGTTCGTGGGAGAATCCTTTGGTTCTCATAGTCTGCATTCATTTGCAGAATTCTTACAGCATCACATAAATTCTCCCGAAGCCAGTTCCTGTTGGTACAGCAAACGAAAACCTTTGAAGCCTTTGAACGTCTTGAAGCCTTTCAAGTTAAAGTTTATGGCTTCAGAGAAAGCAACAAGGAAGGGTGGCAGAAAGCGTCGTGGTGAGACCTCCAGAGATCTGCCAGATGAACTCTCAGAAATGTACAAGACAGATCCTGAAGAGGATTACAGTCAGCGCAAGACCCGAATCCAATGGATTCGAAGATATTGGGCAGAACAATGGTTCAAATACAGATTTGTGACCCAGGAGTATGCTGAGAAAAACACCATCAAGAGACCGTGGGGAGACATCCTATTCAAGAATCTTCTACCCAGGTCCAGAGATGAAGCCATTGCTCAAGGCTTCTATCCATGCATGGTCCGTGGACCACAGCCTGCTGATGCACACTCGTCGTCACTTCTATGGTGTCGTGACGACAATCTGTTCAAACGCAACTTCCTGTTTGCTTAGAACTCAGCGAAGCAGAACAAGAAGAGTTTTGGGTTAGACTTCAACCCTGGTCCCTCATCTCCAAAGGTAGATGGCACGCGACATGCAGAACCCAATGTCATCGGTCCTTTTGCCAACCTTGAAGGCCTCATCACCTACATCTTGGTTCAAGGGACTGCAGTGAATGAGCCTGCAGCTGACACTGAGTCTGATGACGTGCCTGCAGTGCCGAAGCCAAAGCAGTTGAAGAAGCCAAAAGCTTCAAAGCCGGCCCCTTCACCAAAAATCTCAAGGGCGAAGCCATTGGCAACTGCACCTCCTGAAGACAGTGTGTAGTCTGAAGACTTATCACGCGTCTCAAGGCCCCAGAAGGCCAAGATGCCTCTGTCTCACACTGGCAAAGAGCTAACAGCTGCTGCCATTCTGCGCAACGACGACATTGATCTGTCAAGTGATGAAGATCTTGCAGATGACGCTCTTGAGCAACTCATCAAGAGCAAAGAAGAAGCAGAAATCTTCAATGATCTGCCTCTCTTTGATGTCACCATCATCCACAACTTCATTGACGAGTGGTTTGACACGCCAAACATCAGCTTTGAAGATCTGCAGCTACCCATTGGCCTCAGTGTCGCCTTCTAAGGCGCCATTGCTTCAGAACTTGCTATTGCCCAGCGCATTGTTGAGCTGAAGCAGAAGATTGACTATGAAAAGGCTCAGTTCAAGAAGCATATGGCCAAGCTCAGCGTGCAAGAAGTGAAGAACTTCAAGACAATGATGCACGAGCTCAAGGAAGCCTTTGTGAAGAAGCGTGCAGAAGCTCAGGGTTCGCGTGAGCGCATGAAGACTCTGGCTGACAGATGTGTGCAAGCCTATAATGAGGCTGAGAAGCGCAAGGCACTTGGGCGTCCTGGCATCGACCCCAGGATAGCCGCAAAGAAGAAGAAGAAGCCTGCTACGGCTGAATCTGATGCACCAAGGCAAGAAGCAGTTCCGATTATCTTCCCAACAAGAATGACTGGCTCGAAGCCAAAGAGCCGGTCAACAGCTTCAGAGCTCAAGAAGACAAGAACTGCTGAGGCTGAAGCCAGGAAGAGGAAACACTCTGAAGACTCTCCTACTGCCCCCACCAAGAAAAAGGGAAAGACCAAGAAAGCTCGGGCTGCTCCCACAGAGCCCTTGATAGTTGAACCCATTTCTATGGTTCATCCTGACGCAGAACATCAACTGACAGTTCATGAGCCTGCTTCCACAGAGGCTCCTGAAGCTGAAGACATTCCAGCAGCTGATCCCATCGCTGCTGAAGACATTGGTCATCATGACAATGTAGAAGATGATGCAGTCCTTCCTCAGTTAGAAAACAGCAAACTCATCAGCATTGGTCGTCCACTGACGCCAATTGCACAGGATGCTTCATGGGCGGATCGCCCACAAGAGGAAGAAGACTATGAGGCCCAGCCCACTCCAACTCCACAGGCGTCGTCTGTGTTCCGCAGGCTTCGCAAAGGTCCAAGGCCTCAAGTCTCTGCTGAAGACATTCTGGCTGCATCAGCCGCAGAAGAAGAAGTACCACAAGATCCCACTCCCCTGCTCCACCAAGAAGCAGTTCTCCAGGAGAACGTGCCTGTGACCGACCCTCCAGCTAGTCAAGTGGAGGATGAAAATCTTGAGGCTGCCACAACCAACAACGAAGCTAATGTGGAGCCCTCCCCAGCAAAAGCTTCAGAAGACAGCGAAGCCACTGATCCCGCCACTTCTGTTCCTGAGTCTGCTACCGGTCCCCAATTCAACTATCATGTTGAGCACATGCCTCAGGTCCAGAAGCCAATCCCAAGACTGCCAAGGTTTCCAGGTCCTGCATCAGCACCTGGCTCCTTCAACATCAATGGCTTCAGGGCAGACAACACGTTCTTCAATAGCTCCAGGAACCCCTACTCAAGGGAAAGGATATCATCTGATCGGTTCTGGAGCTATCCTCAGCGAAGCTATTACTCTTGCATTCTTTACAACCAAGGTCGCATCTTCCCACACAAGCGCCTTGACGTTGAAGCTATAGCTGGTCTGCCCTGTCTAGAAGAAGCGTTGGATTGCTTCAAGCAAGTGGGTCTGCTGCAGTTTGTTACTGATGAAGAGCATTGGAATGAAGAGCTGCTGCTACAATTCTATGCCACACTTCACATCAAAGGGTACAGCAGAGATCCGAAGACTTGGGTCCTGGAGTGGATGACTGGCAACGTTCATCATGAAGCCAATGCATTTGACATCATTGAGCTCACTGGCTTGCCCACTCCTGGCGATCTCTTCGAGCAAGGCTGTCAGCTGCATGCTGAAGCTATTGAGAGCATCTTTCAGCGGCCAGAACCTGATATGAGTCAAATGCTCAGCATGATGAAGCCATTGCCTCAAGATGCTGCATATCCCACAGAGTTCTTTGTTGAAGACCTTGAGTACCTGCCCAGAACCATCTATCACATCATCAGGCGAACTCTCTGGCCTATCAAAGGGCACTCTCCAAATGCCAAGCTTCAGGGTGTAATGAAGACTTTGGTCTTCTATATACTTCATGGCAAATGCTTCAATGCACAGGACTTCTTCATACGCCAACTTGCTGCATCAGGCATTGATCTGTTTGGTTTGAAGTTCTACGCCCCTTGGGTCATGCGGCTAATCAAGCTACACTCCGCCATCTCTTATCAGCCCTCAGCCCGCAACCATCGGATCTTCTTGCCTGACGTGGACATGTCTACTGAAGCCATATATTTTGAGCCTGCCAAGCAACCTCTAAGTCTTCAGAATGCAGAACATCAGAGTTTTACACAGAACGTTGAAGGCGTTGAAGCAGTTTCTCGGGTGTATCCTTTGGCTGGCACTACACGTGCACCACACCCTGCTTCCACTGAAGCCACTGACAGTGCCACTACTCCAAGACCCAAGAAGCGCACTCGTGTTCTCAACGACCGAGAGCTTCTTGTGGCTCTACATCAGAAACAGGATAGGCATCATGACTGGCTGAAGCGTCAGATGAAAAGCCTCTGGGTGGATGTTAATCGCACTCGAAATCTTGCCACCAAGAATGCTTTCGTTGCCCATGAAACCTGTCGCCGCACATGGAAAGGGCTCACGATGATGTGTTCTGAAGCTGATCTTCAAGAGGATGGCTTCACTAAGAGATTCAAGTTTGACTCCACACCTCCTCGAAGGGCTGTGCTGCTAGGAACTCCATCCCTTGAAGACTCTGAGTTCTCTTCCTCTGCTGCCACAGTGACTGCCAGAATTATTGAGGAAGAAGACGATGCTACTTCACCACCACCTCCTTCAGCACCTCCAAGCTCTTCTGCACCGCCAAACAACACCAACAACCCTGCTACTTCACCTACTCCTCATGGGAACGAGTAGAGGCTCTATGTCTTCAAACCTTTTTGGTCATTACTGACAAAAGGGGGAGAAGCATATGAGATTGATAGTCTTCAAGCGGGTCCATATGGGCGGGTGCTTTATATTTTGCTTCGTGCTTACAACTCTCGTTTTTGCTACATTTTGTTCTTATGAGTTGTAACACTTAAACTAGATGGTCGTCTGCTACTTATTTGCCACCTTGTTTTGCGAAGATAAATTCCGCATGTGCGACGATAAATTCCGCACTTAGCTCATTCTGCAGACGTCCATTTTCCATTATGCATGTCATTATCTTCATATACTTTCACATGCATAGTGGATTGTCATCATAAGTTGAAGTGGGTCTCCACAAGTACAACCTGCCATGTGCATTTGCATTCCAAAAGCAAATTAACTTATATGCACATCTTCAGGGGGAGCCCTTGCAACTTATGAAGACAATTCCTTATCCTTTACAATTTCCCAGATTATATTCCCCGTTGAAAACTTCAACTAGTTTGTCATCAATCACCAAAAAGGGGGAGATTGTAAGTGCATCTAGTGCCACCCTAGTTGGTTTTGGAGTATTGACGACAAACCTAGTTGAGGGACTAATGTGTTTGTGAGAATTGCAGGATAACGCAGGTAGAAGTCCCTCATTGATTCGGTTTTACTACCAGAGATGACCCCTAAAAATGTATGAAGACATTGAAGTCAAAGGTGGTATATGAAGACATTCACATTGAAGACTATGACAAGAGAAGACACTATATGAAGCCTATGGAGCTCGAAGACTTAGATCTTTCGTAGTTCTTTTTCTTTTGTGTTGAGTCATAGGAACCACCGTACTGTTAAGTGGGGTCCAAGAGAACCAGTCAGAATGACTGAAGTGATGCCTAAACCAAAAACCTATGTCTTCGAGTGAAGAGTATGAGAGCGAATCTTGTCCTGAGTCGGACAAGTCAGCTTTGCTTATAGCCCAAGTAAAGTTGCCGTGTGAGTTTGAAATCTGACCATTGGAACACGTGTCAGTTCCTTAGTGACCCAGGTTCATTTCGGACAAATCAGGTCGGGTTGCCAAGTGGCTATAAATAGCCCACCCCCTACAACCATAAACGGTTGGCTGCTCAGATTGAGAGTATGGCTTTTGTCGTTTGAGAGCAACCCACCTCGAAGCCTTTGAGAGAGAATTCCTTGCGAGGATAAAAGCCCTAACCACCAGAGCCAGAGAGAATTGTGCATCACTTAAGTCTTCTTGTCTGTGTGATCTGAAGACTTATTACACTTGAGGACTGTGCATCGTCCAGCCGGTTAGGCATCGCGTTCTGAGCTTCCAAAAGACATTGTGGATTGCCAGTGAACGAAGTCTGTGAAGGTTTGGGAGTCTACCTTGAAGACTTACCAGAGTGATTGGGCGAGGTCTATGTGACCTTAGCCCAAGGAGAATACGGTGAGGACTGGGTGTCCTGAGCTGCGTGTTTAGGACTGGGTGTCCGGGACTGTGTGTCCTAAGGTTTAAATACCTAGCCGCTCCAACCAGACGTACAGTTGTCACAGCAACTGGAACTGGTTCAACAAATCATTGTCTTCAATGAGTCACTGGTTTCATCTTCACTTCACGTTACTTACTGTTACTCCTTGTGAAGTCATTGTATGTTTGCTCTATCATTTGTCTTCACTGAGTGACTGCGTGTTCTGTTTGACTTCACAATATCTTCCTACCTGATCCTTACTACCTAGCTGCTATTAGTCTTTGTGCTTTCACTTCATTGAATACTTGACTATGGTTTGCCTAGTGTAGTCTACCTTCCGCTGCATGGTAATAGGTTCAATTTTATCGTTTGTCTTGAAAACTCCCATGTTCTGAAGACTTTCATAAAAATCGCCTATTCACCCCCCCCTCTAGTCGATATAACGCACTCTCAATGTTTCATGCTATGGTTAGGTTTACCATAATACTTCTGTTGTAGTTGTGGATGCTTGCAATGGGGGTTAATCATAAGTGGTATGCTTGTCCAAGTAAGGATAGTACCCAAGCACCGGTCCACCCACATATCAAATTATCAAAGTACCAAACGCGAATCATATGAACATGATGAAAACTAGCTTGACGATGATTCCCATGTGTCCTCGGGAGCGCTTTCCTTCATATAAGAGTTTGTCCAGGCTTGTCCTTTGCTACAAAAAGGATTGGGCTATCTTGCTGCACCTTATTTACTTTTATTACTTGCTACTCGTTACAAATTACCTTATGACAAAATTATCTGTTACTGATAATTTCAGTGCTTGCAAAGAATACCTTACTGAAAACTGCTTATCATTTCCTTCTGCTCCTCGTTGGGTTCGACACTCTTACTTATCGAAAAGGCTATGATAGTTTCCCTACACTTGTGGGTCATCAAGACTCTTTTCTGGCGCCGTTACCGGGGAGTGAAGCGCCTTTGGTAGGTGGAATTTGGTAAGGAAAAATTTATATAGTGTGCTGAAATTTACTATCACTTGTTACTATGGAACATAATCCTTTGAGGGGCTTGTTCGGGGTATCTTCACCCCGACCAGTAGAGCAAAGAGTTGCTCCTCAACCTAGTGAACCTACTGAAAGTGTTTACTTTGAAATTCCTTTGGGTATGATAGAGAAACTGCTAGCTAATCCTTTTGCAGGAGATGGAACATTGCATCCCGATTTACACTTAATCTATGTGGATGAAGTTTGTGGATTATTTAAGCTTGCAGGTATGCCCGATGATGTTATCAAGAAGAAGGTATTCCCTTTATATTTGAATGGAGATGCATTGAAATGGTACGGGCTATGTGATGATATGGGATCATGGCACTACAAGTGATTGAAATTGGAATTTCATCAGAAGTTTTATCCTATGCATCTTGTTCATTGTGATCGTAATTATATATATAATTTTTGGCCTCGTGAAGGAGAAAGCATCGCTCAAGCTTGGGGGAGGATTAAGTCAATGTTATATTCATGCCCCAATCATGAGCTCTCAAAAGTAATGATTATTCAAAAAATTTATGCTCGACTTTCTCTCAGTAATTGCTCCATGCTCGATACTTCTTGTACTGGATCTTTTATCATGAAGACTATTGAACTCAAATGGGATTTATTGGAAAGAATTAAACACAACTCTGAAGATTGGGACCTCGACGAAGGTAAGGAGTTAGGTATGACACCTAAGTTTTATTGTGTTAAATCTTTTATGGATACCGATGCTTTCCGTGAATTTAGCACTAAATATGGACTTGACTCTGAGATAGTAGCTTCCTTTTGTGAATCCTTTGCTACTCATGTTGATCTCCCTAAGGAGAAGTGGTTTAAATATAATCCTCCCATTGAAGTAAACGTAGTTGCACCTATTAAAGTTGAAGAAAGACTATCGCTTATAATGATCCTGTTGTTCCTACTGCTTGTGTTGAGAAACCACCTTTCCCTGTTAGAATAAAGGATCATGCTAAAGTTTCAATTGTAGTCAACAAAAGTAATATTAGGACACACAAACCCCCTGAGCAAGTTAAAGTTGAACCTAATGTTGCTATGGTTAAAGATCTCTTGGCCGATAATATTGATGGGCATGTTATTTACTTCTATGATGAGACTGCTAGAATTGCTAGACCTGATACTAAAAATAAACATAGACCTGTTGTAGGCATGCCTGTTATTTCTGTTAAAATAGGAGATCATTGCTATCATGGCTTATGTGATATGGGTGCTAGTGCAAGTGCAATACCTCGTTCCTTATACAAAGAAATTATGCATGATATTGCACCTTCTGAGATAGAAGATATCGATGTTACCATTAAGCTTGCCAATAGAGATACTATTTCACCAATTGGGATTGTTAGAGATGTTGAAGTCTTGTGTGGGAAGGTTAAATATCCTGCTGATTTTCTTGTTCTTGGTTCCCCACAAGATAGATTTTGTCCCATTATATTTGGTAGACCCTTCCTGAATATTGTTAATGCTAAGATAGACTACAATAAGGATATTGTTTCTGTTGGTTTAGGGGATATGTCTCATGAGTTTAATTTTGCTAAATTTCGTAGACAACCCCATGATAAAGAATTGCCTAGTAAAGATGAAATTATTGGTCTTGCTTCTATTGCCGTGCATCCTACTGATCCTTTAGAACAGTATTTGCTAGACCATGAAAATGATATGTTTATGAATGAAAGAAGGGAAATAGATGAAGTATTCTTTAAACAGGGACCTATTCTGAAACACAACTTTCCTGTTGAAATCCTAGGGGATCCTCATCCACCCAAGGGTGATCCCGTGTTTGAGCTTAAACCTGATACTCTTAAATATGCTTATCTTGATGAAAAGAAGATATATCCTATTATTATTATTATTAGTGCTAACCTTTTAGAGAAGGAGGAAGAGAAATTATTGGAAACTCTGAAGAAGCACCGTGCTGCTATTGGATATACTCTTGATGATCTTAAGGGCATTAGTCCCACTCTATGTCAACACAAAATAAATTTGGATAAAGACGCCAAATCAGTTATTGGTCACCAACGACGGCTAAATTCTAAGATGAAAGAAGTGGTAAGAAAGGAAATATTAAAGCTCCTTGAAGAAGGTATAATTTATCCCGTTGGTGATAGTCAGTGGGTAAGTCCTGTCCATTGTGTCCCTAAGAAGGGAGGTATTACCGCCGTTCCTAATGATAAAGATGAATTGATTCCACAAAGAATTATTACAGGTCATAGGATGGTAATTGATTTTCGCAAATTAAATAAAGCTACTAAAAAGATCATTACACTTTGCCTTTCATTGATCAAATGCTAGAAAGATTATCCAAACATACACATTTTTGCTTTCTAGATGGTTACTCTGGCTTCTCTCAAATACCTGTGTCGGTTGATGATCAAGCAAAGACCACTTTTACTTGCCCTTTCGGTACTTTTGCTTATAGACATATGCCTTTTGGTTTATGTAATGCACCTGCTACCTTTCAAAGCTGCATGATGGCTATATTCTCCGACTTTTGTGAAAAGAATTGTGAGGTTTTCATGGACGATTTCTCCATTTATGTATCCTCTTTTGATGATTGCTTGAGCAACCTCGATCGAGTTTTGCAGAGATGTGAAGAAACTAATCTTGTCTTGAACTGGGAGAAGTTCCACTTTATGGTTAATGAAGGTATTGTCTTGGGGCATAAAATTTCTGAAAGAGGTATTGAAGTTGATAAAGCTA
The DNA here is from genome assembly GCF_003073215.2 of Triticum urartu. Lineage (NCBI taxonomy): Eukaryota > Viridiplantae > Streptophyta > Magnoliopsida > Poales > Poaceae > Triticum > Triticum urartu. The sequence continues at coordinate 492,822,759 of NC_053028.1, read as the reverse complement.
AAGTTGATGCTATTGAAAAGATGACGTGTCCCAAGGACATCAATGGTATAAGAAGTTCCCTTGGTCATGCCGGTTTTTATAGGAGGTTCATTAAGTACTTCTCAAAAATTTCTCGCCCTCTGACTAACCTATTACAAAAAGATATTCCTTTTGTCTTTGATGATGATTGTGTAGAAGCATTTGAAATACTTAAGAAAGCTTTGATTTTTGCACCTATTGTTCAGCCACCTGATTGGAATTTGCCCTTTGAAATCACGTGTGATGCTAGTGACAATGTTGTAGGTGCTGTTCTAGGACAAAGGGTTGATAAGAAACTAAATGTTATTCAATATGCTAGTAAAACTCTAGACAATTCCCAGAGAAATTATGCTAGTACTGAAAAAGAATTTTTAGCAGTTCTTTTTGCTTGTGATAAGTTCAGACCTTATATTGTTGATTCTAAAGTAACTATTCACACTGATCATGCTGCTATTAAATACCTTATGAAAAAGAAAGATGATAAACCTAGACTTATTAGATGGGTTCTCCTGCTACAAGAATTTAATTTGCATATTATTGATAGAAAGGGAGCTGAGAACCCCGTTGCAGACAACTTGTCTAGGTTAGAGAATGTTCTTGATGACCCACTACCTATTGATAATAGCTTTCCTAATGAACAATTAAATGTCATAAATGCTTCTTGTACTGCTCCATTGTATGCTGATTATGCTAATTATATTGTTGCTAAATTTATACCACCTAGTTTCACATACCAGCAAAAGAAAAAGTTCTTCTATGATTTAAGACATTACTTTTGGGATGACCCACATCTTTATAAAGAAGGAGTAGATGGTGTTATTAGACGTTGTGTACCTGAGCATGAACAAGAACGGATCCTATGCAAGTGTCACTCCGAAGCCTATGGAGGACACCACGCTGGAGATAGAACTACACACAAGGTATTGCAATCCGTTTTTTATTGGCCTAATCTCTTCAAGGATGCCCGTAAGTTTGTCTTATCTTGTGATGAATGTCAAATAATTGGTAATATTAGTAGACGTCAAGAAATGCCTATGAATTATTCACTTGTTATTGAACCATTTGATGTTTGGGGCTTTGATTATATGGGACCTTTTCCTTCCTCTAATGGGTATACACATATTTTAGTTGTTGTTGATTACGTTACTAAGTGGGTAGAAGCTATTCCAACTAGTAGTGTTGATCATAACACCTCTATTAAGATGCTTAAATAAGTTATTTTCCCGAGGTTTGGAGTCCCTAGATATTTAATGACTGATGGTGGTTCACATTTTATTCATGGTGTCTTTCGTAAAATGCTTGCTAAGCATGATGTTAATCATAGAATTGCATCTCCTTATCACCCACAGTCTAGTGGCCAAGTAGAATTAAGTAACAGAGAGCTCAAATTAATTTTTGCAAAAGACCGTTAACAGATCTAGAAAGAATTGGTCCAAGAAACTTGATGATGCATTATTCGCGTATAGAACTGCATATAAAAATCCTTTGGGTATGTCTCCTTATAAAATGGTTTATGGTAAAGCTTGTCACTTACCTCTCGAACTAGAACATAAGGCATATTGGGCTATCAAAGAGCTCAACTATGATTTCAAACTTGCCGGTGAGAAGAGGTTATTTGACATTAGCTCACTTGATGAATGGAGAACCCAAGCCTATGAAAATGCCAAGCTGTTTAAAGAAAAAGTTAAAAGATGGCATGATAAAAGGATACAAAAGCGTTAGTTTAATGTAGGTGATTATGTATTGCTATACATCTCTTGTTTAAGATTTTTTGCAGGAAAACTACTCTCTAAATGGGAAGGCCCTTACCTCATCGAGGAGGTCTATCGTTCCGGTGCCATAAAAATCAACAACTTCGAAGGCACAAATCCGAAGGTGGTGAACAGTCAAAGAATCCAACATTATATCTCAGGTAATCCCATAAATGTTGATACTAATATTATTGAAACCGTAACCCGAAGGAATACATAAGGGACACTTTCCAGAACGTTTCAGACTCCGAAAAGGAATAGGTATGTGGTACGGTAAGTAAACCGACTCCAAAACGGTTCTAATGGCAATATTTCTCCGTTCTGGAATATATAAAAAATAGGAAAATAAGAAGCAGACCGGAAAGGACACGGGGCTTCCATGAGGGTGGAGGGCGTGCCCCCTGCCTCGTGGGCACCCCGTGTGCTCTCCAGACTCCATTTTCTTGCACGATACTTCTTTTGGTTGGTAAAAATTCACTATATAATCTCCCGAAGGTTTTGACCACCGTATCACATAAAAATCTCCTGTCTTTGTTTCGAGCTGTCCTGCTGCAGATTTGAGCAACATGTCATCCCAGGATTCGGAAGGAGAAAGCTATGTGGCTGATTACCTTGCAGATCCTGAGGTCTATGAGGATATAGAGCATTATGGTTGGACTACGGAAGAAGAAGATGACTATGAACCTAAGGGAAAGGAGGAGACAAGCTCAGATGAAGATGAAGTACCACTACCTCAACCTAGGGACATGCATGTGGAGTTCAAAAAGTCAAGCCTCCCGGATAGAGCAAAGAAACCTAAGATCGAGTTTATCCCTTTTCGCCTCTTGCAGGAAAACAAGCAGGAATTATGCAAAAAGATACTAAGCCTGGAGCAGGAAATCGATGACCTGAGGGATCAAAACTCTGTCCTCAAGCTCAAATTAAGGAAGAAGCTTACGCCATCAACAAAACCATCATCTTCTTCACCAACAAAGAAGAACCGAGCATCGGGTATGTGCACTCCCCTTGGCAACTGCCAAGCTTGGGGGAGTGCCCTGGTATCGTATCACCATCACACCTTTTTATCTTTACTGTTTTCTTAGTTCGATCCTTTTGGTAATATCTTGATCTAGTAGAATAAAGTTTTAGTATGATCTAGTTGTGAGTTTTGCTTTATGATCTTCCTATGTAATTGAGTCCGTGAGCTATATATAATAAAGATTAGTGTTGAGTCAAGGGCTTTATTATTTTGCTATGATCTTGAGGGAATAAAATAAAAGAGAAGAAATAAAAATAAATAAAGAGATCACATGGATCTTATGGAGAGTAATGATCTCACATATAAAGAGTATGATGAATAAAAATTGTTGAGAGTTGGCAAACATAGTTTTGGTCATCGTTGCAATTAATAGGAAGTAATAAAGAAAGAGAGGTCTTCACATATAAATACACTATCTTGGACATCTTTTATGATTGTGAGCACTCATTAAAGTATGCTATGCTAAAGAGTTGACATTGGACAAGGAAGACAACGTAATGGGTTATGTTTTCTTACATCTAAAATAAATTATATTGTCATGGATCATCCAACATGTTGAGATTGCCTTTCCCTCTCATGCTAGCCAATTTCTTTGCACCAAGTAGAGATACCACTTGTGCTTCCAAATATCCCTAAACCCAATTTTTCTATGAGAGTCCACCATATCTACCAATGGATTGAGTAAGATCCATCGAGTAAGTTGTCATTGGTGCAAGCAATAAAAATTGCTCTCTAAATATGTATGACTTATTAATGTGGAGAAAATAAGCTTTATACGATCTTGTGATATGGAAGAAATAAAAGCGACGGACTACATAATAAAGGTCCATATCACAAGTGGCAATATAAAGTGACTTTATTTTGCATTAAGATTTCGTGCATCCAACTATAAAAGCGCATGCCAGCCTCTGCTTCCCTCTATGAAGGGCCTATCTTTCATTCTTGTCTTATACTTCATGCAAAGGGTCATGGTGATATTCACCTTTCCTTTTTACATTTTATCCTTTGGCAAGCACAATGTGTTGGAAAGATCTTGATATATATAGCTAATTGGATGTGAGTTTTCATGAACTATTATTGTTGACATTACCCTTGAGGTAAAACATTGGGAGGCAAAACATAAGCCCCTATCTTTCTCTATGTCCGATTAAAACTTCATAACCATAAATATCGCATGAGTGTCAGCTATTGTGAAAGACTAAAAGATGGTTGAGTATGTGGACTTGCTGAAAAGCTCTTATATTGACTCTTACCTATGTTATGATAAATTGCAATTGCCTCAATGACTGAGATTAGAGTTTGTTGGTTCTCAATGAAGTTTATGATTCATACTTGAAATTGTGATTGAATTGTTACTTTAGCATAAGAGATCATATGACAATATATATATATATATATATAATTGCTGCTCTAAGAATGATCATGATGCCCTCATGTCTGTATTGTATTTTTATCGACACCTCTATCTCCAAATAAGTGGACATATTTTTTGATTTCGGCTTTCGCTTGAGGACAAGCGAGGTCCAAGCTTGGGGGAGTTGATACGTCCATTTTGCATCATGCTTTTATATCGATATTTATTGCATTATGGGCTGTTATTACACATTATGTCACAATACTTATGCCTATTCTCTCTCATTCTACAAGGTTTACATGAAGAGGGAGAATGCCGGCAGCTGGGATTCTGGGCTGCAAAAGGAGCAAATATTAGAGACCTATTCTGCATAGCTCCAAAAGTCCTGAAACTTCACGGAAGTTATTTCTAGAATATGTACAAAATACTGAGCGAAGAAAGTTCTAGAGGGGGTCACACCCTGGCCATGAGGGTGGGGGCGCACCCTACCCCCCTGGGCGCGCCCGCTGCCTCGTGGGCCCCCTGGTGGCCCTCCGATGCCCATCTTCTGCTATATGAGGTCTTTCATCGAGGAAAAAATCGTAAGCAAAATTTTGGGTAGAAACTCCGCCACCACGAGGCGGAACTTTGGCGGAACCAATCTAGGGCTCTGGTAGAGCTGTTCTGCCGGGGAAACTTCCCTCCGGGAGGGGGAAATCATCACCATCGTCATCACCAACGATCCTATCATCGGGAGGGGGTCAATCTCCATCAACATCTTCACCAGCACCATCTCCTCTCAAACCCTAGTTCATCTCTTGTATCCAATCTTTGTATCCAAACCTTAGATTGGTACCTGTGGGTTGCTAGTAGTGTTGATTACTCCTTGCAGTTTATGCTAGTTGGTTTACTTGGTGGAAGATCATATGTTAAGATCCATTATGCATATTAATACCCCTTTGATTATGAACATGAATATGCTTTTTGAGTAGTTACGTTTGTTCCTGAGGACATGGGAGAAGTCTTGCTATAAGTAGTCATGTGAATTTGGTATTCGTTCGATATTTTGATGAGATGTATGTTGTCATCCCTCTAGTGGTGTCATGTGAATGTCAACTACATGACACTTCACCATTGTTTGGGCCTAGAGGGAGGCATTGGGAAGTAATAAGTAGATGATGGGTTGCTAGAGTGACAGAAGCTTAAACCCTAGTTTATGTGTTGCTTCGTAAGGGGCTGATTTGGATCCATATGTTTCATGCTATGGCTAGGTTTACTATAATACTTCTATTGTAGTTGCGGATGCTTGCAATGGGGGTTAATCATAAGTGGGATGCTTGTCCAAGTAAGGACAGTACCCAAGCACCGGTCCACCCACACATCAAATTATCAAAGTACCGAACGCGAATCATATGAACGTGATGAAAACTAGCTTGACGATGATTCCCATGTGTCCTCGGGAGCGCTTTCCTTCATATAAGAGTTTGTCCAGGCTTTTCCTTTGCTACAAAAAGGATTGGGCCATCTTGCTTCACCTTTTTTACTTTTATTACTTGCTACTTGTTACAAATTACCTTATCACAAAACTATGTGTTACCGATAATATCAGTGCTTGCAAAGAATACCTTACTGAAAACTGCATATCATTTCCTTCTGCTCCTTGTTGGGTTCGACACTCTTACTTATCGAAAGGGCTACGGTAGATCCCCTACACTTGTGGGTCATCATAAGCTTTGACGCTGATCCGAATGACTCTAAGTCACAAACCGGATACGTGTTTTTATTAAATGGTGGAGCTATCAGTTGGTGCAGTTCTAAGTACAGCATCGTGGCGGGATCTACGTGTAAAGCAGAATACATAGCTGCTTCAGAAGCAGCAAATGAAGCAGTATGGATGAAGGACTTCATATCCGATCTAGGTGTCATACCTAGTACATCGGGTCCAATGAAAATCTTTTGTGACAATACTGGTGCAATTGCCTTGGCAAAGGAATCCAGATTTCACAAGAGAACCAAGCACATCAAGAGACGCTTCAATTCCATCCGCGATCAAGTCAAGCAGGGAGACATAGAGATTTGCAAGATACATACGGATTGGAATGTTGCAGACCCATTGACTAAGCCTCTCTCACGAGCAAAACATGAGCATCACCAAGACTCCATGGGTGTTAGAATCATTACAATGTAATCTAGATTATTGACTCTAGTGCATGTGGGAGACTGAAGAAAATATGCCCTAGAGGCAATAATAAAGTTGTTATTTATATTTCCTTACATCATGATAAATGTATATTATTCATGCTAGAATTGTATTAACCGGAAACTTAGTACATGTGTGAATACATAGACAAACAGAGTGTCACTAGTTTGCCTCTACTTGACTAGCTCGTTGAATCAATGATGGTTATGTTTCCTAACCATAGACATGAGTTGTCATTTGATTAATGGGATCACATCATTAGAGAATGATGCGATTGACTTGACCCATCCATTAACTTAGCATGATGATCGTTTAGTTTGTTGCTATTGCTTTCTCCATAACTTATACATGTTCCTATGACTATGAGATCATGCAACTCCCGAATACCGGAGGAACACTTTGTGTGCTACCAAACGTCACAACATAATTGGGTGATTATAAAGGTGCTCTACAGGTGTCTCCGATGGTGTTTGTTGAGTTGGCATAGATCGAGATTAGGATTTGTCACTCCGATTGTCGGAGAGGTATCTCTGGGCCCTCTCGGTAATGTACATCACTATAAGCCTTGCAAGAAATGTAGCTAATGAGTTAGTTATGGGATGTAGCATTACAGAACAAGTAAAGAGACTTGCCGGTAATGAGATTGAACTAGGTATTGAGATACCGACAATCAAATCTCGGGCAAGTAACATACCGATGACAAAGGGAACAACATATATCGTTATGTGGTTTGACCGATAAAGATCTTCGTAGAATATGTAGGAACCAATATGAGCATCCAGGTTCCGCTATTGGTTATTGACCGGAGACGTGTCACGGTCATGTCTACATAGTTCTCGAACCCGTAGGGTCCACACGCTTAACGTTCGGTGACGATCGGTGTTATGAGTTTATGTGTTTTGATGTACCGAAGATAGTTCGGAGTCCCGGATGTGATCACGGACATAACTAGGAGTCTCGAAATGGTTGAGACATAAAGATTGATATATTGGACGACTATATTCGGACATCGGATGAGTTCTGGGTGTCATTGGATATTTATCGGAGTGCCGGGGTTATCGTAACCCCCGGGGGAACTAATGGGCCTACATGGGCCTTGTGTGTGTGAGAGAAGGGGGCCTAGGGCTGGCCGCCCCCCGCTTGGGAGTCTGAATTGGACAAGGAGGGGGGTGGCGCCCCCTCTTTCCTCCCTCTCTCCTCTCCTTCCTTTCCCCTTCCCCCTTCCTAGTTGGACTAGGAAAAGGGGAGTCCTACTCCTACTAGGAGGAGGACTCCCCCTCTCCTTGCCGTGCCCCTAGGCCGGCCTCCCCCTTGCTCCTTTATATACGGGGGCAGGGGGCACCCTAGAACATACAAGTTGATTATTTCCAGCCATGTGCAGTGCCCCCTCCACCATAATCCACCTCGGTCATATTGTAGCGGTGCTTAGGCGAAGCCCTGTTCTGGTAGGATTATCATCACCGTCATCACGCCATCGTGCTGACAAAGCTCTCCCTCGACATTCTACTAGATCGTGAGTTTGTGGGACGTTACCAAGCCGAACGTGTGCAGATCACGGAGGTGTCGTACCTTCGGTGCAAGGATCGGTCGATCGTGAAGATGTACGACTACATCAACCACGTTGTCATAACGCTTCCGCTTACGGTCTACAAGGGTACGTAGACTATACTCTTCCCTCTCGTTGCTATGCATCACCATGATCGTGCGTGTGCGTAGGAATTTTTTTGAAATTGCTACGTTCCCCAACAATTAGTCCCACTTTATGTTAGCACAAAATTAATATGGAACCTGGTGCTAAACCCGTTGTTGATCACCAACGTCGGTTAAATCCGAAGATGAAGGAAGTGGTAAGAATGGAAATCTTAAAACTTCTAGAAGAAGGTATAATCTATCCTATAGATGATAGTAGATGGGTAAGTCCTGTTCATTGTGTCCCTAAGAAAGGAGGTATAACTGTTGTTCCTAATGATAAGAATGAACTTATTCCACAAAGAATAGTTACAGGCTATAGAATGGTAATTGATTTTAGAAAATTAAACAAAGAAACTAGAAAAGATCATTACCCTCTGCCTTTTATTGATCAAATGCTTGAAATATTGTCTAAGCAAACACACTTTTGCTTCCTTGATGGATATTCTGGTTTTTCACAAATACCCGTTTCTCAACCTGATCAACAAAAGACCACTTTTACTTGTCCCTTTGGAACCTATGCTTATAGAAGTATGCCTTTCGGTTTATGTAATGCACCTGCTAGTTTTCAAAGATGTATGACTGCTATATTCTCTGACTTTTGTGAAAAAATTGTTGAGGTTTTCACGGATGACTTCTCTATTTATGGGAAGTCTTTTGATGATTGTTTAAGAAATCTTGATCGAGTTTTGCAGAGATGTGAACAAACAAATCTTGTCTTGAATTGGGAGAAGTGCCACTTTACGATTAATGAAGGCATTGTCTTGGGCCATAAAATTTCTGAAAGAGGTATTGAAGTGTACAATTCTAAGGTTGATGCAATTGAGAAAATGCCATGTCCTAAAGATATAAAAATGTATTCGTAGTTTCTTAGGTCATGCTGGTTTCTATAGGAGATTTATCAAAGATTTTTCTAAAATTTATAGGCCTATTACGAATCTTTTGCAAAAGGATATTCCTTTTGTCTTTGATGATGATTGTTTAGAAGCCTTTGAAACACTCAAGAAAGCCTTAATTTCTGCACCTATCGTTCAACCACTTGATTGGAACTCGCCTTTTGAAATTATGTGTGATGCTAGTGATTATGCTGTTGGTGCTATTCTCGGATAAAGAGTTGATAAGAAACTGAATGTTATTCATTATGCTAGTGAAACTCTATATGGCGCTCAAAGAAATTATGCTACTACTGAAAAAGAATTCTTAGCAGTTGTGTTTGCTTGTGATAAATTTAGACCTTATATTGTTGATTCCAAAGTAACTGTTCACACAGACCATGCTACTATTAAATATCTTATGGAAAAGCAAGATGCTAAACCTAGACTCATTCGATGGGTTCTCTTGTTACAAGAATTTGATTTACATATCATTGATAGAAAAGGAGCTGAGAACCCAGTAGCTGATAATTTGTCAAGGCTTGAAAATTTGCCTGATGACCCACTACATATTGATGATAGTTTCTTGATGAGCAGTTAGCTGCAATAAATGTTTCTCATAATACTCCTTGGTATGGTGATTATGCTAATTACATTGTTGCTAAATATTTACCACCTAGCTTTACATACCAACAAAAGAAAAAAATCGTCTATGATTTAAGACATTACTTTGGGGATGACCCACATCTTTATAAAGGAGTAGATGGTATTGTTAGACGTTGTGTACCTAAGCATGAACAGGGACAAATCCCGCGGAAATGTCACTCCGAAGCTTATGGAGGACATCATGCTGGAGATAGAACACAAGGTATTGCAATCTGGATTTTATTGGCCTACTCTCTTCAAGGATGCCCGTAAGTTCGTCTTATCTTGTGATGAATGTCAAAGAATAGGTAATACCGGTAAGCGTCTAGAAATGCCTATGAATTACTCACTTGCTGTTGAACCATTTGATGTTTGGGGATTTGATTATATGGGACCTTTTCCTTCCTCTAATGGGTATACACATATTTTGGTTGATGTTGATTATGTTACTAAATGGATAGAAGCTATTCCAACCAGTAGTGATGATCACAACACCTCTATTAAAATTCTTAACAAAGTTATTTTCCCAAGGTTTGGAGTCCCTAGATATTTAATGACTAATGGTGGTTCACACTTTATTCATGGTGCTTTCCGTAAAATGCTTGCCAAGTATGATGTTAACCATAGAATTTCATCACCCTATCATCCTCAGTCTAGTGGTAAAGTTGAACTTGGCAATAGAGAAATAAAATTAATTTTGCAAAAGACTGTTAATAGGTCCAGGAAGAATTGGTCTAAGAAATTAGATGATGCACTTTGGGCTTATATAACAGCGTATAAAATTTCGATGGGTATGTCTCCATATAAAATGGTTTATGGAAAAGCTTTTTTTTTGCCTCTTGAGTTAGAACATAAGGCATATTGGGTCGTCTGTCGGTGTCAAAACCGGCAGATCTTGGGTAGGGGTCCCGAACTGTGCGTCTAAGGATCGAGGGTAACAGGAGGCAAGGGACATGATGTTTACCCAAGTTCGGGACCTCTTGATGGAGGTAATACCCTACGTCCTGCTTGATTGACTTTGATGAGTATAGGGGTTACAAGAGTTGATCTACCACGATATCGTAATGGCTAAAACCTAGATGTCTAGCTTGTATGATTATGATTGCCTCTATGGACTAAACCCTCCGGTTTATATAGACACCAGAGGGGGCTAGGTTTGTACAAAGTCGGTTTACAGAGAAAGGAATCTTCATATCCGAACGCCAAGCTTGCCATCCACGCAAAGGAGAGTACCATCCGGACATGGGGGGAAGTCTTCTATCTTGTATCTTCGCGGCGCATTAGTCCGGGCCATGTTGCATAGCCTGGACGCTCGAGGACCCCCTTATCCAGGACTCCCTCAGTAGCCCCTGAACCAGGCTTCAATGACGATGTGTCCGGCGCGCAGATTGTCTTAGGCATTGCAAGGCGGGTTCCTCCTCCGAATACTCCAATGTAGTTGATCGACAAGAACTGTGGCCTAATCTGTTTAACAGGTTAACCCTCCAACCATAAAAGCATAATACTTAAAACAAGATATATCCATCGACAGCTTTTTCCGATGAAACGTCACGCTTAGCTCCGCTGCCATTTCGAACCATTTTTGGGTTTCCTGCCCCGCGTTTTAACACGCAACTCCTATCAACACGTATTGTCAAAGCAGAGATCGTGTCCCCTTATTGCGGGATTCTCATCAATATGAGTTTTGGTAATCTAACTGTGCCGTTCGCACAACCCCTTGGGAGCAGGCGAGTTTTAAGGCTCAAGGGAGGGGGGACGCTTAATATTCGCAGTCCATATAAGTGGATAGAATCCAACTCTTCTGTCCCACGCCTCATTCTTTCTCTCTCTCTCTGCCTCCCCATTCTTGAGCTCTAGCGCCCAAGTTCCAAGCTTTTCTCCCCTCCGCAACTCCTCCGACCATGGCCGACTCTCAGGGAAAGTGGATGGCTTCCTCCGTCATGGAGGAGAATATCAAGGAGCTGCGGGGGGCGTGGTATCTAACCGCGGAAATCAAGCTCAGGCTTCCCGATCCGGCGAAGGTCATCCCCACTCCGGAGTTCGGTGAGAGGGTGGTGTTCGTCCCCCACTTCCTCCACGGACTCGGATTCACCCTCCACCCCTTTGTGAGGGGTCTCATGTTTTACTACAGGCTAGATTTTCACGATGTGGCCCCAAATTTGTTCCTCCACATTTCGACATTCATCGTCGTGTGTGAGGCCTTCCTCCGTGTACCTCCACACTTCGGCTTATGGCTCAAGATCTTCAACGTGAAGCCGAAGGTGGTCGATGGGCAACACACGGACTGCAGTGGCGCCATGGTGAGAAAGCTCCCCAAAGTCAATTGGCCAAAGGGAGTCTTTGTGGACACCGTCGGGATATGGTAACAGGAATGATTCTATATCACAGAACCCCACGACTCTAAGTGGGCAGCTGCTCCATCCTTCAGATCCGGACCCCCGCTAAGGCTCACGTCCTGGACCGACAAGGGTCTAGACTGGGGTTTGGCCAATGAGGTGCTGCTGCTGCAGAAACACGTCCAAGGCATGATAGCGAAGGACATTACGCTCGCTAATGTGATCAAGTGATGTTGATCCGCCGAGCACTTCTCTGCCAGCGGCGGTCCCTCAGGATGTGGGAGTTCAATCTGGAAGGGCCGCGGACCCTGCAACGGTTCTACGGCACAACACATAAGGGGATCTAGAAGCTGCTTTTTAAGAAGCAGAAGTCGTAGCCAAAGTCATCGGATGACACCGGCCTCGACTGCAATCATCCAACCTTCGAGGTAAATTCTAAAACCTCCGAACACCAATTGGTGCGTCCATCCGAAGGAGATGTATTGAATAGTCCATCTTAAAACAGGCCTGGACCAAGAAGGCGGAGCAGATTCGGTGTCAGGCTCCGCTCCCCGAAAACCCAACTGATCCTCTATTGATGAGGATGCTGGTCCCGACACCATACCAGGCGCCAGTAAAGAAGGACAAGAAGAAGAAGAAAGAGGAGGGCGCTTTGGATGCAGTGTCCGGAGAAGCTGATGCCCAGTCCTCTCACGAGGGTGACAACCACGAGGAAGAGGAGTAAGAAGAAGATCCTCCCCGCAAGGGCAAGAAGAGGGTGGCCTCCGAAGACCTGGAGGCTAAAGCATCCAAGAGGGATAAGATTACCCTTTCCGACGACTTGGAATCAGACGTCGAGGCCATCCCGAAGCATCGTCGCCGGACCAAGCCCCAAGCCGACTCATAAGTAGTCCGGGATTTTTTCACATACATCCAATCTCTATGGACTGTGATGATAACTCTAAGTTCTCTCTCTCTCTCTCTCTATATATATATATAGACTCGCCCGCAGTCTCCCCCAGCAATCTTCATCCTCGGGGGATCTGCCGCCGGAGATGATGGAGAGTGAATCGCCTCCACTAGCTTCCCCGCCGCCTAGCGCGGATGACACCGAGGTGTCATCGCATAGGCCCTCGCCAGGCCTCGAAGAGACGCGTGGGGGGGGGGGACTTAACGGCACCGGAGGGCAACACCTCGGCTGCCGAAGGACTGGGGGTATGGCCCCCACGGAGACCGGCAACGGGGGCCCCGGTCAACCCGACCCATAGCCGCAAACTACTCCGGAGACCTATACGGCTCCAAAGTCTAGTGAGCGCCCCTACAGGGGAAGGGGGAACGGCGTCCTTTGTTAATCCAGAGGCGCTGAATACCATGACGGACGCACTGCAAAGTACATCCGTCCTGGATGAGCACCACATCCTGATGGGTACGGTGGCTGAGAAGATTCAGTCCGCCAAGAGCGGGCTGAACGAAGCCTTCTCCAGCCTGCTAGCAGGCTTCGAGGAATGCAATGTAATATTTTTGATCATTTTTGCGAGAAATATGCCTGTATATAGACAGTAGCCCATGAGACTTTGTTCGGTTCTTTGAAAGAAAAGCGAGCAGAGGATCAATAGTCAGTTGTCAGGTGGTAACATGCTACTTTATTTGGAAATAGGCCTCCCTGTTAGCGGTGACTACCTAGTCAGCGGATATTTCCGAACTCAAACGGAAACTAGAGCGAGCTGATGAGGACCTAGTCCTTGTTAACAAGTGGCTCGACCATGCACAAGGTATGAGATACTCTTATTTTATGCTTGTTTATGTCCGTGTTCTTTGGAATTTCCAGAGCTGCAATGTGTGTGTTTGTGCAGATGGTGCTATCGCGGTTGAAACCCTCAGGGGTGAGCTTACCCAAGCTAAGGAGCATGCTAGGGTAAGCAAGGCGACCGCTGATAAAGCGGCTGCGGACTTAACGGCCGAACAGGCCGCTCGGTGCCGTTTTGAGGAATGGGTGACCGTACTGGAGCATAAGCTGAAGGACACCGCCCGTAAGTGCGAGTCCTTAGAATAGGAAAATAATGCGAAGGGGACCGATGTAACGCCCTCGATGCGGCTATATCTCCCACGTGTCGAAGCACGACTTAGAGGCATAACTGCATTGAAAGCAATGTCGCAAGTGAGGTAATCTTCACACAACCCATGTAATACATAAGGGAAAGATACATAGTTGGCTTACAATCGCCACTTCACACAATTACATGAATAAAGCATTACATCATCCAAATACACTCAAGGTCCGACTACGGAACCAAAATAAAAGAAGAACCCCAAATGCGACAAGGCCCCCGATCGACCCCAACTGGGCTCCACTACTGATCAACTAGAATGAAACAACACAAAGGACAAGATCTTCATCGAGCTCCTCCTTGAGCTTGGTTTCGTCACCTGCTCGGTAACATCGACACCTGCAAACTGGTTTTGGAAGAATCTGTGAGTCACGGGGACTCAGCAATCTCACACCCTCGCGATCAAGACTATTTAAGCTTATGGGTAAGGTAAAAGGTATGAGGTGGAGCTGCAGCAAGCGACTAGCATATATGGTGGCTAACATGTACGCAAAAGAGAGCGAGAAGAGAAGGCAAAGCACGATCGTGAAACTATGATCAAGAAGTGATCCTAGAACAACCTACGTCAAGCATAACTCCAACACCGTGTTCACTTCCCGAACTCCGCCGGAAAGAGACCATCACGGTAACACACGCGGTTGATGTATTTTATTTAAGGTCAACTTCAGGTTTTCTACAACTGGACATTAACAAATTCCCATCTGCCCATAACCGCGGGCACGGCTTTCGAAAGTTCAAATCCCTGCAGGGGTGTCCCAACTTAGCCCATAACAAGCTCTCACGGTCAATGAAGGATATTCCTTCTAGCGGGAAGACCCGATCAGACTCGGAATCCCGGTTACAAGACATTTCGACAAGGTAAAACTAAACCAGCAACACCGCCCGAATGTGCCGACAAATCCCGATAGGAGCTGCACATATCTCTTTCTCAGGGCACACTCAGATTGTCCAAGGTACGGGTAGGCCAGCCCAGAGTTGCCCCTGGTGGCCACCGGCAGCTGACAGGTTGGACCAACACTCAGAGGAGCTCTGGCCCGGGGGGTTAAAATAATGATGACCATCAGGAGCGCGACTCCCAAGGGAAAAGAAAAGGCTAGGTGGCGAATGGTAAAACCAAAGTTGGGCATTGCTGGAAGAGTTTTATTCAAGGCGAACTGTCAAGGGGTTCCCATTATTACCCAACTGCGTAAGGGACGCAAAATCCGGGAACATAACACCGATATGATGGAAACTAGGGCGGCAAGGGTGGAACAAAACACTAGGCATAAGGCCGAGCCTTCCACCCTTTACCAAGTATATAGATGCATTAATTAAATAAGAGATATTGTGATATCCCATCCCAAAAGACATGTTCCAACAAGGAACAGCATATCCATGTTCCAACAAGTAACAAACGTCAATCTTCACCTGCAACTAACAACACTATAAGAGGGGCTGAGCAAAGCGGTAACATAGCCAAACAACGGTTTGCTAGGACAAGGTGGGTTAGAGGCTTGGTTCAACAATATGGGAGGCATGATAAGCAAGTGGTAGGTATCGTAGCATAGGCATAGCAAAAGAGCGAGCATCTAGCAAGCAGAGGTAGAAGTGATTTCGAGGGTATGATCATCTTGCCTAAGATCCCGCAAGGAAGAAGAACGAGTCCATGAAGAAGACAAACGGACGTTGTCGAACGAATCCTCACAACACGACGTTACCGGATTACCGAGACGAAGTACACCGGAAAGAAAGCAAACAACATAGTAAACAACCACTACAACAACATGGCACGATGCGCAAACAAGTATGATGCATGTTCGGTTTAAATATGCATGACAAGGCAAAGTGCAACAACCAAAACTACAAATTAAGTGGAGCTCAATATGCAACGGGTTGCATATTGACGAAACACCACATCCATTATTTAGTTCTCTCTTGGTTATGTACCCAACAATATTAAATGTTGTTAGCATGGCAAGAGGGTGAAGCAAATGAAAACTACCTATCTAGTCAAGTTTAAATGAGGCCGGAAATAACGAACAACAATTCTGGAAACTCCTCATATGCATATATTAGGTTTGGTACTGTTCTGCCCTAAACATAATTTTAGAGTTGTTAAGCATGCAAAGTGAAGCCACCATGTTAAACTAGGCAAAATTCTACCCCATTTACATATAAAGTTTATTAAATTCCGAGTTACGGTTATTTAGTTATGAAATAAAACATTTTAACATGACATATGAGCAAAATTTAATCAAACAACAATTTAAACATTTCAAACATGGATGAAAGTTGCATATTATGAAACTAGATGAAAATCTAAGCAACTTTCATGTTAAGTTTGTTTAAAACTGATGCATGGTTATTTAGGTGTGAGCCTTTTTAAAATGATGGCATATTCTGTAATTATGCATGTGAAGGAAAATTAGTAAAATTCACAGAACTAAAAAAACATCTATGGGCCAAATCTGGTGCAAGTTGGGCCAACTGAGTAGAAGAAAAAAACAAACAAGGCGTTGCTGGGGGCGCCTCACCATGGGCCAAGGGAGCTGGGCCTGCTTGGTGGTGGCCCACGCGGCCGCTGAAGCTGGGCCAGGGGCGCTGGCTGCGATGGCCCAGGTGCTGGCGTGGGGGCTACTGGGCCTTAGAGCCCAGATGGCAGCCACTCGCGGGCGAGGCGCAGTCAACGCGGGCATCGACCGCGTTGTCCTCCTCTCGAACAGAGGCGCAACGGGACCTGGAGGCGGCAAAAGTGCTGGCGGGGGCGGTCTTCAGGGCACGGGGAGGCGACGTGGGGAACCGGCGAGGACCAAGGCGAAGCAGGGGACGTCCGGAAGGGGCGCGGTTCTCCAGGACAGTGGATCTGGCCGGGAACGGAGCGGAACGCAGCACTGGAACTTGGCGGGGCGATGGGGATCGAACAGAGGAGGCCGACCATGGCGTCCTGGGACTTGGGCGGCTCGACCGTGATGGAGAACGCAAAGGGGCGGCGCTCGGAGGAGACCAGGGACGCAGCGAGGTCCTCGCTCGCTGTCTCGAGCGCAGGGACGAGGACGGCCGGGGCGCTACTGGCGGCGGGACCTGGCGCCTTGTTGATGGCTCCGGCGACAATTTGGCGTCCTGCAGAATGGGAGGGAGAGAGAGGTGAGCTCGGGAGAGAGAGCAGGAAAAGGAGAGGAGGAGGAGGAGGAGACGGGGAGCGGTGGCATGACCCGGTTGCTGGAGCGGCGAGGCGACGGGAGGAAGGAGGAGGTGCTCGAGCGGCTCGGCGGCGGCCATGGGAGCTCGTGCTCCTTGTTGCTGCTCGGGATGGTCTGCTGGTTGCTGCTGCTCGCCGACAGCAGCTGGGTCGACGACGGGGTCGAGGTGCACCTCGGCGCCGTGGGTGCTACGGGAGAGGTAGGCGCACGGGCAGAGGATCTCTGGCTCCTGCAGGATTCGAGCGACGGCGGTGGTTGGACGGGAGGGGAAAACAAGGAGAAGGTGGAGGTTGCGATTCGTCTCGGGTGGAACTGGATCGGGATGTCCCGAGGGGGATTGTGAGTGGGTGGCGGTGGCGTGATGGGACAAAGGGGAGGATTTTTAGGGTTGGACTAGATTTTAGACTAGGGAGTATATATATAAGGAAAGAGGGAGAGTTTAGGGGCTAACCCGTCCCTCCAATTAAAATCGAGCGGTCGAGATAAATAGCCTAGGAAGTCCAAATACGAAAACATGGACGTTTTGTAGATGTTTGGGGATGTTCCGGACCCAACGGTGACAACTGTCCGGGTCGGGTTCGGGTAAGTTTCGGACACGCTCGAGGGGTCGATGCACTGTGCAGAGAGGGTTTCGGGGTCTGGCGGTAGGTAGTGGGCTATGTAGACGGTCTCGAGCTAAGAGAAGAGAAGAGAGGGAAGCCCGGTGACTGTTTCCGAAGACCGAAAACGTCCGACGATAGACCGGCTATACTGACGCTATAGTTTAACGGTTCGGCTATCAAACGAACCCCGAATGCGATGAAACTTGATAGACGGTCTATCTACACTATAATAAGACCACACATAAAATCTCATCCCATTCCGAGAACATTTTCCCGCCACTTATAAAATAATATTTCGGACGTGCCGCGGGCGCGTGCAAGTGTGTCTGGGATCAGAATGGACCACAGAGAAAACTGGGGGAACCCCGACGGGTGCATGGTTTTGAAAACATGATGATGCAATGCACATGATGACATGATGAAATGCAACACGCAAGCAAAAGACATGAAAACGGCAGCGAATAACTGGAAGACACCTGGCACATCGGTCCCGGGGAGTTACAACCGAACTCGCCAAGGCCCTTCAAGACGCGAAGGAGGCGCGGTTCGAATCCCATGCGGTGCGCGAGGAAATCTGTCAAGCCGGACAGATAGCGGCTGGTAAGCCCTTTCCATTACAGGCTAAATTTGGGGATCAGGGGTACGCGTTGCTTAATCGACTATGGAGTTCTCCAGACGCATATGCAGATCTGTCGAAGAGAGCTGCGGACGCCGCCCAATTCTTTCGGGCCCAGGAAGGGTACGCAATGGAGAAGCTTTTTTGGTCGTAGTTTGCGGGGCAGGAGCGTCCCGCACTGCTAAATGACCAGATGGCACAATGGGCGGAGCTGCATAAGATGTCCAGTGCGGCCATGAAGGACGTCATAGTCCGGTTGTGGCCGACCGAAGCCATTCCGGACAGCTACTTCGGCCTTGTGCGGCGTCTTGTCGATGCGCTGCCCCGAATCAATGTCGTCAAGAGTTGGTCCTGCATAGAAGGAGCGCGAATGGCCTTCGCCCGTGTGAAGATGCACTGGGCGAAGATGAAGGCCGAAAAGGTGGCAGTTGAGGGCCCGCCCGAAAGCAAGGACCATTGCACATCGGAGCGCTATTTTGAGGACGTACTAAAAGGTGGCCGCCTTGTAGAAGGCCAATGCTCAAAGGATGTAGTGTTCGAGTGAACGAGTCCGAACTATTCGGAAGTTTGTATTATGAACTAAGGCTTTTGTAATATATTCGTGCCTTTATGAAGGGTTTTATCCTCCTGTGCGGCCGTTTTTATATCTGAGAGTTCCCAGTCATCGGCTACAACCCCCGTGTAGATACTACTGGGGTGTTCGGAATTGCACATGACTACACTTATCCCAACGTCTTGGTCCATGAAGGAGGTGTCAGTGCGGTGAACCAGGCAATCAGACTATGTGGTTTTATTGCTCTCACTTAGCCATAGGAGTTTGACGATGGTCTACAAAGTAGCCCCTGGTGTGTACGTGGTTATCCCAATATGGATGCGTTGCATATGTGACCGGAGAACAGTCTTCGTGTAATACGTAAAAAATCGCTAATGATTTTAATAAGTTGCCGAGTGGCTGACCAGCTCTCACCGCATCATGACAGTCAGTTTTCAGCTTTCTCTACTGAGGTGCTTAACCTGACGAACCGGAAACACAATCGTAGTAGTTCTCCCTTTACTACCCTAGCCGATCAGACATAACTTAAGGTAGCAAACACAGGAGCCAGGCAACCCAACTATTGACCAAAGACATGATTCGGAGCCGATGCATATAGTGCCGAACTCAGGACGCTGAATTGTGCTATGAAACCGTTCAAACTTTTTGTTTGGCAACACATGTGTTGCCATATAGAGCCCCTAGCAATTTGTGCCGAGGTGTGTGCGTGAGACAACTAAAGAGACGGAATAAAGTCTATAAGTAAAGACGATACAAAGAAGAATTTGGTTTACTAGAGTCTTATTGATACGTCAAAACATAATCTTATAGAGGGTACCATAATCGCCAGGGTCCGGTCATTTTACATGCCAGGGGTCTAAGGCTAAGGGAAAAGCTTTATACAGGTTCTTGAGTGAAGTTGTGTCCTATGAAGTCCTTTGCACCTTCCTGCCGCACGTCTGCGCCACTTTCTCCTGAGTAAGAAAAGATTCCTTAAGAGGAATGGTTTTCGACTATTTGTACGGAATCAAGCTCAGAAAGAGTCCTTGTGAGTCCGTATGATGAGCAGGTTTTGATGCACTTGTGGTAAAAGATAAAAAATAATTAAAGAAAAGGGGAATGCCATATAGGGTCGAGCCGTACTATAGGCCTGTCCGTATTGTGCCTCCGCCGATGCCCAAGGTACTTTGAGAGCGTAATTATGCACACGCGGTACAACTTTCGTGGATATACATGGCGATTGACGGAGGCGAAGATGCTAATCCAGCTCTGGATTTGCCGAGCTGTTAGCATGCAAAATTGGTCGGCCTTGGGTAATAGAGTCCTATGGCTTAATAGCCGATGAGGTGTGCGGCTTGGGAGGGCCGGTTTGTACTTCGGCCGCAATGGCCGCGGTATGCTCCTCAGTACAGAGGGAGCATTTTGTGTGTCCGTTGATTCTAATGACGCCATGTGGACCGGGTATCTTAAGCTTTAGATAGGCGTTGTGCGGGACTGTGTTAAAGCGGGTGAAAGTGGTTTGTCCGAGCAGTGTGTGATAGCCACTGCGGAATGGGACGATATCGAAGGTCAAGTCTTCGCTTCGGAAGTTGTCCGGCGAACCAAAGACGACTTCCAGTGTGATTGAGCCCGTGCAGCGGGCCTCTACACCAGGTATTACTCCTTTAAAGGTAATTTTAGTGGGCTTGATTCTTGACGGATCAATGCCCATTTTACACACAATGTCTTGATAAAGTAGATTGAGACTGCCGCCGCCGTCCATGAGGACTCGCGTGAGATGGAATCCATCAATAATTGGATCGAGGACCAGGGCTGCCGAACGTCCATGACAGATACAGATTGGCTGGTCCTTTTGATCGAAGGTGATCGGGCAAGCCGACCTTGGGTTGAATTTTGGGGCGGCCAGCTCTATGGCGTAGACGTCGCGTAATGCGCGCTTGCGCTCCCTCTTAGGGATATGTGTGACATATATCATATTCACTGTCTTTACCTTAGGGGGAAATTGCTTCTGTCCCCCCATGTTCAGTTGACGAGGCTCTTGGTCATCATCGTCGCCGGGCGACCCTTTCCCTTTGTGTTCGACGTTGATTTTGCCGGCCTGTTTAAAGATCCAACAATTTCTGTTGGTGTGATTGGCCGGTTTATCCGGGGTGCCATGAATCTGGCAGGGCCGATCAAGTATTCGGTCTAGACTGGATGGGCCATCTCTATTTGCCTTAAATTGCTTCTTCCGTTGACAAGGTTTGGAGCCACTGAATCTGGCGTTGAACGCCGTGTATTGGGTCCTGTCGTGGAATTGTCACGACAGATGTCCTTAGTGTGAGGACTTAGTCGTGAGGCCAACGCATCTATGTGGTAGCTTGAGGGGGGTTGAACAGGATGAGAGACACGATGTTTTTACCCAGGTTCGGCCCCTCATGGTGGAGGTAAAAGCCAACATCCTGCTTCATTGATATTGATGATGATCCTGATTACAAGGGGGCTCTATCTTGAGAGCTCTTGACTTGTCTGTCTAAACCTAACTTGTGAAAACTTGTCCCCCTTGGGGTGCCCTGGCCCTCCTTATATACGTTGGAGGGGCGGGTTACATGACTAGTCCTAGTAGGATTAGGATTACTCTATTACAAGTGGAGTCCTTGTCTTGCTTCTTTGTAAGGGAATATTCCTTATGCTTTCATCTTAAGCCGACCCACCATAACATGAGTCGGCCTTCCATGAACCGCCTTCTGGGCCTTCGGGTCTTGTCGCTCCTCTGACCCGCCTGCCGGGTCACCTGGTTCGGCTGGGTCATCAGTGAGTGGAGACATTACTAGGAAAATGCTTATAGATAGAATTTTGCCGGTAGCATTTGTTTATGACCCCACGCTACTAGTAGTTAGTAGTAGCGCTGGGTAGAAAGCGCACTACTGGTATGTGTTAGCAGCAGCGCTTGTTACCTAGCCCCACGCTACTGGTAAGTGTAACACACCACACCCCTTGGTCAATAAATATTAGCAACGCTGGTCGTCCAACCGGCGCTACTGTTAGTTTTGGATCTATAGCGCCTGTTTAGATAAACGCGCTACTGCTATTTTTTCTATGTATAACATTTTACCAGTAGCGTGTTTTTCTAGACCGCGCTATAGGTAGTGCAACACTAGCCGTAGATATTTTGCAAGCTGCCATAGCAGTAGCTTGTTTTGGCTCCCCGTGCTACTGCTATGGTCGCCAGCCACCTACCACCTTTCCCCTCCTTCCTCCCCTTCCTTCTTCCTATCCCCTTTCCATTCTCCCCCTTTCCTTGCACCTTGCGTGTTCTAATGCTCCCCCTCCACCACCCCTCCATTAGAGCCCTCCCTTCTTCTCTTCTTTGCCCTTCCACCACCCCCTCTTCTTTGCCCTCCAGCACACCCCTCCATTAGAGCCCTCCCATCACCACCCCCTCTTTCTTTGCCCTCCACCACCACCACCCTCCATTAATGCCCTCCCTCCCCCTCTTCTTTGCTGCCCTCCACCACCCCTTCCATTAATGCCTTCCCTCTTATCCTCACTCCCTCTCCTCCCACTCTCTCCCTAGCTCTCTCTCTCCCTAGGGAGCTAGCTAGCTAGTTAGAGCTATATATATCTAGAGCTACTAGGTAATTAAGAAGAAACATGCTCGATATCCCTCTCGACACATAGGTGAGCAAAAAAATGTTTTTGTGTCGATAAGGACCGAAACTATATATATATATATATATAAATATATGGGCGATATGAGAATATACCGAATTGCGTGTGGCATAATTTGAGTTGCCTACATTGTGTATTTGAGGAAATAATGTGGGTGACATGAGTTGCCTATGTTTTGCCGAAATGTCGATTCAATTCTGTTTCGGCGAATTTCGGGCAAACTCAATATGTCCTATGTTTAGGGAAGGTCATGCCGAATTTTTGTATGAATTTGATCCATGCATGCATATATACATGGTTATAATATTTGCTCCGCGCGCAGGTGATCATGAAGGTCAATGGAAGGATGGTGGAAAGATACTGGCAATCCGCTGTGGATGACATGTATGAAAAAAGACTGAAGGATGTTTTATGTCCGTGTCAAAAATGCAAAGGAATAGTCAGGCTAGACCCCTTTGAGGGTGGCACATTCAAGGCGCACCTGCCAGGGCCGGCACTTGGCCATGGCAATGATTGCAGCCGCCTAGGGCCCAGGTCAAGCAGGAGGCCATACTGCCCTACTTTATGTATACACGTATGAGTAGAAGAAAAGGTAAAGTGATGAAATAGTAGTGGTAGGCTCAACCAATTACGAAGTGAGGAACCAGTCATGCACGAAAGTGAGAACAGCTGAACAGCCAGCCTAATTGTTAGGTACTCTATTAAAAAAAGTTATCTCCGAGATAGCACTGATGTCTCTTGTTCATCACCCAGTCTTCTCGTCTCCTTTCTTTGCTAATTAATTGAATCAATTTCCCAAGAGGCTGGGCGCCCAAACCAATGCTTATTGAATGAAAAATTTCTCTGTATCACTACCTTAACCTCTTCATTATCCAAGCAGGACCCCAGCCTTTTGTTCTTCCATCTTAAAAGTATCCTAAGGAGACTGATGAAGCAGCACATTTGGCGATTGGCCAGTGAGGCATTGACAACAGCCCATGTCCACATGTTAGTTGTTTCTCTTCTGGATTTCCCATCTTTCCTTGTTGATTGTGAATTTTGTGGAAGATTTCTTCGCATGAAATTGTTGCACAAGTTGTTGCCTCATATTAATGGTGATCAAGTATCATCAAATCAGCACATGATGATTAGATACTGCTTTGTTATTATGTTGCGGGATTTCTCTGTAGCTACTTGCATAGAAGGCGTCTGTGCTTTTGTCCAAAACTGCTATCTGTAGGCACATCGTAAAATATGGCGAGGATTTTTATTTTTGACATTACCATATTATCATGAAAAACAAGTCATATCTACACTTTGTTGAATTTGTGCTGGCATCGTGCGGCGGTGCTTACGAAGACCCGCGTGTTCGCCAGGCCCACTAAACCTAACTTGCACTAGGGCCTCCGAAATGTTAGGGCCGGCCCTGGCACCTGCTCATGCATGGTTTCATGCATGGCCATACTCGGTGGATAAGTGAAGATGATGATGAGGAGGATGTCGACGGGGCAAGAAATAACGACATGGGGCCACCAGACGAAGAGATGACCGATTATGTGCCCGAAGAGGAAGACGGCCTCGGAAATGTCGATGGCGAAGAGGCAGTTCAAGGCAGAGAATACGCGGACACGCCGCCTTCTTCATCGCTACTAAGTTCAGCCATGCGGGACCCGCATGTTCGAGACCTGCTTCGCAAGAAGACGACTAGCGACAGAGCTGCTTCTAGAGAGGAGGCCAAACTGGCGCAACTGGAGGTAGACTCGATGAATCCTTTGTATGATGGTTGCAATCCCGAGGTGACCCGCTTGAGTTTCACACTAGAACTTCTAAAGACGAAGGTAAAAAACAAATGGACAGATACAAGCCTGGATGAGCTTCTGAAGTATCTAAAGAAGGTTCTTCCCGCGGGAAGCCTGTGTCCTACTAGTGTCGAGGAGGCAAAGAAAATCGTGTGCCCTCTTGATCTGCCACACATTAGATATCACACATGCATCAATGATTGCATCATATAGCGAAACGAGCATGCATAAAAAACCATCTGTCCAAAGTGCAGTGCTTCACGATATAAAAAGGCTGAAAAGAAAGCTCCACTAAAAGTTGTATGGTACTTTCTGATCACTCCGTGTCTACAATGGTATTTCGTAGATCCTAGGGAAGCAAAGCTTATGCGCTGGCACGCAGAGAGGGTGAAGCCAGATGACAGAGATGAGCCAAAGCTGAGGCACCTCGCAGATGCTAGCCAGTGGAGAGCATTAAATGCTGAATTTGTATTTTTCACAAATGATCCAAGGAACATCGTGCTTGGCGCTAGTAGTGATGGCATGAATCCATTTGGAAACCAGAACACCAATCATAGCACATGGCCCATGTTTGTATGGATGTACAACCTCCCCCTGGTTGTGCATGAAGGAAAAATACATACACATGGCTATGCTTATTCAAGGGCCGAGACAACCGGGAAATGATATAAATTTGTATCTCGGGTTACTGAAAGAGGAGCTACATACCTTATGGACAACGCCGGCCAAGACATGGGATGCAAGCAAAGGAGAGTATTTCTACATGAGAGCCGCGCTGATCACGATGGTGCAGGACTATCTCGGTTACGGCTATCTCTCCGGCCAGGTGTGCCACGGATATTGCGGATGCACAAGGTGCATGGATGATACAACTTCTCTGCAGCTATCAAAAGGTGGCGGGTCTTCGAAAATCATTTACATGGGGCATTGAAGATGGCTCGAGAAGGATGACCCGTGGAGAAAGTGTGCAGATCTATTCGATGGTAAGGCTGAGCATCGAGGTCCTCCATGTAAGCATAGCGGTGCAGAAATATATAATTTATTGAAGAACTGGGAAGAGTGCCCCTCGCCGGGAAAGACGAAGAAAAAGGCGCCGGAGCCCCTGCTGAAGGTATGGAAGACGAGATCTATTTTTTGGGACTTGGAATACTGGCCCATACTCGACACGCCTCATAGCCTTGATCAAATGCATATCACAAAAAATATCCTTGAGAGTTTGCTTGGAACATTGATGAACATGCCGGAGAAGACCAAGGATGGGCCGAAGGCAAGAAAAGACTTGGAATTTTTGAATATCAGGAAAGATCTCCAAATGCCCAGTAAAAGATCGTCAGAGGGGACCGAGATGGAGACGGAAGATAGGGGCAAAAAAGTAAACAAGAAAGAAGAACAATATTGCCCCCCCTCTTGCTTCACCTTATATCCAAAGGAGGTCGATCAATTGTTCAAGTGCCTTGCCGGAATCAAAGTTAGTTTCGGATACTGTGGGAAGATAAGCAGATATCTAGACACTAAGAAAAAAGGTTCAGTGGGATGAAGTCTCACGACTGCCATGTGATGATGATGCAGTTACTCCCGGTTGCACTCAGAGGGATTATGGACACATGTGCGTGAGACGCTTACTAACCTATGCCTCTTTTTTGATGCTATCTCTCAAAAGTTGATCAGCGTGAAGCAACTCCATAGGCTACAGGAAGAGATCGTTGTCATACTGAATGAGCTAGAGATGTACTTCCCGCCCGCGTTCTTTGATGTCATGGTGCATCTATGTGTCCACATCGTGGACGACATCATCGACCTAGGGCCGACATTCCTGCATAGCATGATGCCATTGGAGAGGATGAATGGCGTCATCAAAGGATTCATTCGTAACATGTCCCGTCCAGATGGAAGCATAGCCCAGGGATATCTGACCAAAGAGTGCATCTCTTTCTGTGAGGGTTATCTAGTAGGCACCGGAGACCCTGTTGTTGGTTTGCCTATCAACAAGCACTATGGAAGGCTCGAAGGCGAAGGTCACACCAACAGTCATAGGGATGTGAATGTGTTACACTCGGGCCAACAAAATGACCTTGACAGGGCAAACTCAGTAGTGCTACAACACCTAGATGTGCTAGAAGATATCATGACACTGCACAAAGAGACCATCGCAAAGAAGTACCGTGACTGTGGGGTGCACAGGACGGACGCTGAAGTTATTAGAGAGCACAACTCCACTTTCTTGCGTTGGTTCAAAGAGCGAGTTCTGGCTAATCCCCCGAAAGAGGGTTGTCCGAACGGAACACTCATATACGCCTTAGCACATGGCCCCTCGACCAACCTCGCGACTTATCTAGCATACGATATCAATGGATACACGTTCTACACGGAGGAGAAAGATATAAACAGTGATGACCAAAACTCAGGGGTGACGATGGAAGCCATGACCGGGAATGTAATTGAAAGATATTACGGAAGGGTCGAAGAGATATGGGAGCTTAACTACTCTGGATTGCATAGCGCGACGATGTTCCGTCTCAGATGGTCTAAGAATGTACAGAGAGAAAAAATACATTTCACTACCATGTGTATACCCGACTCCGATAGCGGTACCATCAACGCCATCGCCAAAAAAGAGCCATGTGTACACGCTAAACACATGACACAATGTTACTTCATAACTGATCCGATCAATCCCAGCCATGTTGTCATGAGGAGAAGCAAAAGGAGCATCACCAGAATGGATGGAGTCGCCAACGAGGAAGACTATGACTAGTACGGTGATCCGATGAGGGAAGATGATGCTGATGACGATGAAACATACGTCAAAAGAAGAATGAAGACTCCATTACCTACAAAAGATCGTAATCCCTGGAGAAGGAAAAGTCACAACCATGGGCTCAATTATTCGACAACGAACAAAAGAGGGAAGAAGATCAGTCTGAAGCGTCGTCGTCGCCCAAGCTGACAAACTAATCCACAAATTTTGTGTGTGCCTAGCTATTTTGTATACCGCCGATGGCGGTCAAATGATGTAATATATATTATACTAATTATTATCCGGAGGGTAACAGTGGTATTGCTCCAACGACAGGCCCAATTAAAGGAAGGAAAGTGCAAAAGAAAGATAAAAAAGAAAAGTGCAAATGAAAGAAAAAGAAAAAGAAAGGAAGTTTTGCAAAATGAAATGAAAGAAAAAGAAAAATAAAAATAAAAAGAGAAATAAAAATAAAATAAAAATAAAAATAAAGGAAGTTTGTGGAATATGAAAAGCAAAAAGAAAAATAAAAGAAGTTTGTGGAATATGAAAAAGAAAAGTAAAAAGAAAAAATTTAACAGTAGCGCGTTTTGGCCTCGGAAGCGCTATAGCTAACTTAGCTATAGCGCATTTTGCCAACACGCGTTGTAGCTAAGAAAAAAAATAGCAGTAGCATATTTTTTCTAGGGCAGCGCTATAGCTAACTTAGCTATATCGCGTTTTGCCAACATGCGCTATAGCTAAGTTGCCTACAGCACCGTAGCCATAGCTCCTATCTCTTTCCTCTCTCTCACTCGCAGCGGCTCGATCCCCTTTTCTCTGACAGAGAACCCACGCCACCGCCGACGCCGCACCACCGACGCCGCACTGCCCACGCCGCACCACCCCCGACCTCAGCCCCGACCCCGACGCTCGCCACCGACCCCCTCCTGCCCCGGTACGCCCCCGCCCCCTCTTCCTTCCTCTCCTTGGGCTCCAATCCCGCCCTATGCGGCTATGAAATCTCTCTCTCTCTTTAGATCAACAAGGCTCAGCAGCCCGACCCCTCAGCCCCGACGACCCCGACCCTGACGTCGATGTCCTCAACCCCGACGACGCCACCCCCTCAGCCCCGGCGACCCTGACCCCGACGCGCAGTGAGCCACCCCCTTCCTTTCCTCCTGTTCATAAATTAGGGCCAATTTTTTCTATGTAGGGGTCCAAATTGAGTTCATGAGCAGTAGCATTTGTTTGTTTATGTTGCTATTAATTATCTCTAGCTTGGGATCAATTGGTAGATGTTTTTGCCTATTTAAATTTGGTAGTGACTAGCAGTGAGCCATTTTGGCATTGGAGAAAATTGCAAGAACAATGCTTCATTCATTGATATTGGCAGCAATATGGCTCAGTGATATGTACCGGCAGCAATGCTTCATCTCTAGCTTTGCTAACTAAGCCACAAGTAGTTGTTGTATTGGCAGCAATGCTAATATGTTGCTGTCCATTTTGAAAATGAGCATTTTTAATGGTAGTTTAGTTTGGATTTTAAATGAGGATTTTTAATTAGCTTATGTTCCTGCTACTATGTCTCTGCTTGTTTCTAAACAGAAAATGATGAGCAATAGGATGCATGTGTGATGACACACATCACTTGACATGCATATGAGTATGCTCATGCTCACACTTGTTAGTGAAATGCTTCTTTAGCACATAGTGCTTATTGTCATTTGCAGGGAAATCGATTGCGAGTGACCTATGTTTTGCCAGAAATGTTGATTCATTTCCATCCCGGCAAATTTCAGACGCTCTATATGTGCACTTTCTAGCAAAGGTCATGCCGAAATTTTCCGTGAATTTCGGCATGACTTGTGCTAGAAAGTTGGACATATCGAGTGCTCGAGATTTGTCACGACGGGAATGAAACGACATTTCCGGCAAAACAAAGGTCACATTTTTTCATTATTCACTTTATTATATAAAGCTCGATAATTAAACGACTACGACATTGAACCCTAGGAAACATGACCGACACCGATGAGGCCGGAGGTTCTCAGTCCCAATTAGTTCGAGCACACACCTACCTAGACTTTCTGGTGGATCAGGAGAGACATCAAGATGGGTGTCAGGGCCCCCTTGTCATGACGGATGATGATGGTGGTGGCGCCGACACCGACACTGATGCCACCAACGACACCGGCACTAAGACTGGCACTGATGATGATCCTAACTATATCACGAAAGGTGGGACCTCCCAAGCCAGTGAAGAAAAGTAGGAAAAGAGGACACGACTCCCAAATGAGCTTGACACCGGAAGACTGGTGGTCACGGCGGTGCACCCTGGCGAGTTCGAGCCAATAGAGCCGCGGGAAGTGGCAGCGTGTTATGGCAACCAACTAGCATGCATCCTACGGGATAGAGCTAACATCAACACCACGAAAATACGGAAGAATGAAAATTTGAAGAAGCTGCTCCTAAATAGGTTGCACGCAAGATTCCAGTTCCCCGGTCGGAATGACGATGTCGACCCATGGGATGATGATGCCATGAAAAAAATCAACAACAAAGCCCTAGAGAAGTTCAGCAACACATTGACACTACAAAAACAAGGCACATCCGTGACATTTTGGGCCGAACGAAATTTTTTTCTGTCATACATATGACACTTCTATGATGATAATTGTGAAAAAACCCGGTATCATCAT
The DNA here is from genome assembly GCF_003073215.2 of Triticum urartu. NCBI lineage: Eukaryota > Viridiplantae > Streptophyta > Magnoliopsida > Poales > Poaceae > Triticum > Triticum urartu. The sequence goes on along the minus strand of NC_053028.1, from coordinate 492,793,034 downwards.
AGATGTGGTGCGCTCCTACTTCTATGACAAAAAATCATGACAGAAAATGGGCTTTTCGTCCTGGGCGGGCCGGAGACGCAGCTGCATGACATTCTTTGGGCCGTCCATGACAGAAAAACCATGGTAGAAGCGAGGGCGAGGAAATTTCGGGGAGTTCCCGGTTATGGTGGGAGGTCGGGGGCCGAGCGATGCGCGTTTCTCTCGTACATGTACGCGCATGTGTGCGAGGCGTTGGCTCTAACTGAACCCGAGCGAGGTGTTGGGCTCTAACTGAACTGAGCGATTGCACCGCAGGCTACGCGTTACTGAACCCGAGCGATCGATCGATGGTTGTTAACTGAACCCGAACGAGCGATTCCTTCGCTACTGCTGCTAACTGAAGCCGGTCGATGCTGCCTCTGGGATGAACAGTGAGCATTGAGGGGGGTTTGGATGAACAGTGAGCGGTGGCATTGCCTCTGGATGAACAGGACCCCGTGGTGTGGTGGAGGGCTGGATGAACAGTAGACGGTGGAGGGGTGCCCGTGGAGGGGTGGTTGAACAGGACCCCGTGGTGTGGAGGGCTGGATGAACAGTAGACGGTGGAGGGGTGGTTGAACAGTAGCCGGTGGAGTAGCACGCGGTGGAGGCTGGATGAACAGGAGCCCGTGGAGGCTGGAGGAGGTCGACGGTAGCCCGTGGAGGCTGGAGGAGGTCGACGGTGGAGATGAACAGTATCCTGTGGAGTCCCATTTTGCGTTACGCCACACCCCTCCCGATGAACAGGACCCCCGTTTCGACCGTAGGAGGTCCGTTTCGTCCGTTTTGTGGTACGCCACACCCCTCCCGATCAACAGGACCCCTGTTTCGACCGTAGTAGGTCCGTTTCCTCCGTTTTGCGGTACGCCACACCCCTCCCGATCAACAGGAACCCCGTTTCGACTGTAGGAGGTCCATTTCCTTCGTTCTGCGATACGCCAGGCCTCGTTTCCATCGCTTGTTCCGTCCAAGCCCTCCCGATGAACACGACCACGCATTCCATTCCGACCCAGCCGGTTAGCTCCCACGCGTTCCGTTGCTCCCCGATGAACACGACACATTCCGTTGCCTCCCCATGAACACGACGCATTTTGTTGCCTCCCCATGAACATGACGACGATGCTGTTTCTCCGTTCCGACCCAGCCATGTACACAAGCCTTGGTCGTACATATGCGCGCGTAGGTGTTCGAGACCCTGCCCGTATGTACGTACGTGGCCGTATTTTCTTTCTTGCACCCTGGCCGTTGTACGTACGTGTACATGCTACGTGCGCGCCTGTACTACGACACGTGCGCGCCTCTACTACGACATGTGCGCGCCTCTACATCGACCAGTATATATGTACGTACACGTTCGTGACCAGAATGAGAACGCTACGTACGCTTCGACCAGGTGGGTCCCGACTGTCAGGCACTTCCTTGCGTGCAAAGATGTAGCTGGTGGGTCCCAGCAGTCAGGGGGGCGAATCGTTTTGTTTTTTTGCTCGGACGCACTTCCTTGCATGGGAAGGTGTAGCTGGTGGTCCCAGCAGTCAGGGGGGAAAAGTTTTTTTCACGAAATACGATGGCCCGTCCGGTGGGTCCCCGCTGTCAGGTGGATGAATAATTATTTTACACGTAATAAGGAGGCACTTCCTTCCTGCGGCCGTGGACCCAGCTGTCAGCCTCTCCACGTACAGTCCACGTCTGATGGAAGCCGTTCCTTGACCACATTGACCACGCTGGGCCGAGGGCACCATGGCGGTGGACGACATCGAGGCCTAGGAAGGGGACGACACAGAGCCGGGGAAGACGCGGCAGTGGATGCCCACGCGTAGAGGAGTACAAGGGTTCACTGGTTCGCTGCGGTGTGAGGCTGCCGTCGCCGCAGAATAACAGGGGGTGTGGGTGAGTAGAGGGATGGCCTGGCCAGCGGTGGGAGTAGTAGGGGCGGTGAGGCCTCCGCCGCATCGCAGCCGGCCACGGGAGACAGGAGCACGAGGCACAACCGGTGCTGGTTTGGGCGGCTGGAGCAAGAAGACCAGATGTTGAAGAAGCACTACGGCCGTTGGATGGACATCGTACGGTCACTGGAGCTAGAATCGTGCATATATTGACTAAGTTGACAAAGCCCTCCGTCCCCGTTAACTTAGTAAGCCCACAAGGCAGCCTGCCACTATACTAGGTCCCAGCTAACAGGGGGAGTATTCATTTTTTTTGTGTGCGTAATATGGAGGCACTTCCTTGCGTGTGAAATTATAGCTGGTGGGTCCGAGCTGTCAGCGGTGGTAACATTTTTTCGCGAAATACAGAGGCCCTTTCGGTGGGTCCCTGATGTCAGGTGGAGGAATCATTATTTTGCGCGTAATAAGGAGGCATTTCCTTGCGTGCGGCCGTGGACCCAGTTGTCGGCCTCTCCACGTACAGTCCACTTCAGATGCATGTCGGTCGTTGACCACGTTGATCAGGCCGCGCCGAGAGCACCAGGGCGGTGCACGACAGCGAGGCCTAGGAAGGGAACGACACGGAGGCAGGGAAGACTCGGCAGCTATTTCCCACGTGGAGGGGAGTACGACTGTACGAGGGTTTACTGGTTCGTCTGCCGTCGCCGGAGAATAACAGCAGGTGTGGGTGAGTAGAGGGTTGGCTAAGCCAGCGATGGGAGTACGGTGGGGCGCTGAGGCCTGTGCAGTAGCACAACCGGCCGCAGGGAGGAGGGAGCAGGCAGTCCTCCCGCCGGCGCTTGTTTGAGCGGCTGAAGCAGGAAGAGCAGAGATTGAAGAAGCACGACGGCCGTTCGATGGACATCCAATAGTCACTGCTTGCGCGTCAACCATTTTTTAGGAAAGCCTCAAATCTGTGGAAAACAGCATACAGCCCATTTGCTAATTCTTAAGGTTTTTTTGGAGCCCATATTCTTTTTGTTAGCATTACAGCCCATATTGTGGCCATGGTTAAAAAATTATACGAATTTTTGCATATTTGGTGCGGTCTGAACTGTTTTTAATCCCAAAATTTCGACTCACATTCAAACTAATTTTAAAAATAAATGTATATCAATATAAAATCCAACAAATTCTCCACGCAAAAAAATTAATGTAATTTAAAATCTCGAAATGAAAAAAAGATATTTGAAACTAATTGCCGGTTTGATGTGTTTTAAAAATGTACAACCCATTTCTCATTACTGATGGGCCATTTTCTCGGCCAGCCGAATGAAAGCTCTCCTCGTTTTGAAAGATTTGCAGCCCAACAGGCCTGACAAAGCGACTTACTTGGCAAATCACAAAAAAACTGGGCTGTGGCCGTGGACCCAGCTGTCAGCCTCTCCACGTACAGTACACTTCCGATGGAAGTCGTTCCTTGACCACGTTGACCACGCCGCGCGGAGAGCACCACGACGATGGACGACAGCGAGGCCTAGGAAAGGGACGACATGGATCCGGGGAAGATGCGGCAGTGGAAGCCCGCGCGGAGAGGAGTGCGAGGGTTCACTGGTTCGGTTGCAGTGTGAGGCTGCCGTCGCCGCAGGGCCTGCCAGCGGTGGGAATAGTAGGGGGCGGTGAGGCCTCCGCGGCAGCATAGCCGGCCACGGGAGGCAGGAGCATGCGGCACGACCGGCGCTGCTTTGGGCGGCTGGAGCAAGAAGACCAGAGGTTGAAGAAGCACTACGGCCGTTGGATGGACATCGTATGGTCACTGGAGCTAGAATCGTTCATATTGACTAAGTTGACAAAGCCCTCCGTCCCCATCAACTTAGTAGGCCGACAAGTCAGCCTCCCACAATGGTGGGTCCCAGCTAGCAGGGGGGTATTCATTTTTTTGTGCGTAATAAGGAGGCACTTCCTTGCATGCGAAGATATAGCTGGCGGGTCTGACATGTCAGTGGGGGGAATGTTTTTTTCACCAAATATAGAGGCCCTTCTGATGGGTCCTAGCTGCCAGGTGGAGGAATCATTATTTTGCGTGTACAGTCCACGGCCGATGGATGTCGTTCGTTGACCACATTGACCAGGCCGCGCCGAGAGCACCATGGCGGTGGATGATGGCGAGGCCTAGGAAGGGAACGACACGGAGCCGGGGAAGACTTGGCAATGGTTGCCCACGCAGTGGGGAGTACGAGGGTTTACTGGTCCGGCTACCGTCGCCGGAAAATAACAGGAGGTGTGGGTGAGTACAGGAATGGCCTGACCAGCAATGAAGTAGGGTGGGGCGGTGCGGCCTGTGCGGCAGCACAGTCGGCCACGGGAGGCGGGAGCAGGCAGTCCCACCAGAGCTGGTTTGGGCGGCTGGAGCAAGAAGATCAGATATTGAAGAAGCAGCACGGCCGTTGGATTAACATCCAACGGTCACTGCTACTAGAATCGTTTGTGGACTAAGTTGACAAAGCCAAAGTACACGTCAACCTAGTAGACCCACAAGTCAGCCTCCAATTTCTTGCCAGATTCAAATTAATTTTAAATCTAAATATACCTTAAATTAAATTCAATGAAATTTTACCCGCACAAAAACAATGAAATTTAAAATATCAAAATCCGAAAGAAAACAATATTTTGGAACTAATTGCCTGTTTGCTGTATTTTTTCATTTTATAGCCCATATATTATTACTTATAGCTCATTTCTTATTACTTATAGCCCATTTTCTGGGCAAAATGCATCCCTCCTCGTCTTGAAAGATTTCCGGCCCAGCAGGGCATAGGAAAGCAAGTAGGCCTACATTGGTTATTCTGCAAAAAAACAAAATAGCTGGCTAGCCATTTTTAGAAAGGAAAAAACAAACTGGGCTGGTCATGTGCTAAACATATGAAATAAAAGCCTGGGCTAGACGGGCCACGGGTCCCACACAACCCAGTTGATACCCTTCTCCGTCCTGAAAAAACAAAATTACTGCGCGCGCTGCTGGGTCCCTACTGTCATCCTCACCATGTACAGTCATCTCCTTATTTCTCTCGGTTGTTGACCATGTTGACAACACCGGAGGGCGGCGCCGCTGCGAGTGAACCAAGGCGGAGGACGATGGTGAGGCCTTGGACGGGAACGAACAGGAGCCGGGGAAGATCACAGCCAGCCGTGGGAGGCGGGAGCAGGCGGTCCCGCCGGCGCTAGTTTGGCTTTGGCGGCTCGAGGAAGAAGAGACTGAAGAAACGCGACAGAAGTTGTATGTCAATCCAACGGTCAAGGTTGGCACAATCGTTTGTTGACTAAGCGGACACCAAGTAGCATACTTTTTTATATATAGAAAGAAAATCAAAGACTTGGGAAGGCGTACAGAACAAGCTAGTGTACCAGTAAAGAGACGTTGCCGAGTTTTAGAAAAAAGAAAGACGTGCTCCTGTAGCTGGTTCGAATCCAAACCTAGACTATGACTATCTATGCTACTCTGCAAGTAATGAAACTGACATATCCAACGTTCGCTTCTCCTCTTCTCTACTTACTCTGCCTAACATCAGAAGCTCTGGCCGCAGCAACCATGTCCGCTGGCTGCTCGTCCACCTGCTCTTCAGCAGGCAACAACCAGATATGCGCCCAGTCGCCACACGTACCATCGCCTGTGGGTCTCATCACACCCCCGCCGGCACACGCACCGCAGCCGATTGCTCATCGCAACCCGCTGCCGTTGGTGTGGTGCCACTGCTGCAAATCACGCAGAGTCATCCATCGCGTCTCAACCACAATCCGCAACCCTGGCCGAGTCTTCTACAAATGCCCAAATCATGGGGTAATAATATGTTTAAGTGTTGTTCTGCTGCTTTCAGTTGCTGATTTTTTTTAATAGTTTGGTTTATGATCTTCCAATTGGATTCGTGCAGAAAAGGGAAGATTCATGTGATTTGTATTTCTGGGAAGTTGCTGATGTGGGGGAATGCAACTATGCTGACTATTTGGTTAGCCGAGGAATCCCAATACCAACAGGTTGGAGTGTTGGACAAGTAACTGAAGGAACGGCAGAAGAGGAAGATGCAGAGCAGAAAGGTTAAAGATGCAGTTCCTCTGATCATGGCCAAGCAATAGCTGCTGAACGGCCTTGACAGCAATGAGGAGATGAAAGAGCTTGTGAAGATAATGGGAAAAATTGATGTGCTCTGTAGGATGATTGTCTCTTTATTTGTAGTGTATGTAGCACTCGTGATGTATTCAGTGGCTACGACATGAGCACTTTGTTGAAACTAGTAATGAATGAAACCTATGTAGCAGGCTGGGCGTAGTGTTGTGAACATCTAATGATTTATATTAACGGAAATCAGGGGGTATCCCCGTTTGCTCATATAAATAAATAAATAGCAGAGGCCCTGTCGAGTCAGCTTTGTTCTCATTCGAAGACGTCGAGCAAATTGCAGTCCAACAGCAAAATACTAAACAACATGTTCATCAGGTTTCAGTTGTCATAGCAAACACAATTTCACATAGTAGATAAAAAAACATCTTCTGACAGGCAAATACGACAAAAGCAATGTAATCATCATCCGCAACAACAGCGTCAACATCTCTGCCATGTGTATCAGTCTGAATCGTAATTCCCCACGGTGTCATCTTCTTCTTCGTCCTCAACGTCCTCGAACGTTGGCTTCTTCTTGATCAACTCTTGTATGTCCACAGCACGGCAGACAATCTTTTCACCGGCGTCATTGACGTGATGGTTCTCAAAGATATTAAGAACATATGTGTTATCTTGTACATCAGGAGCAGTGTAAGCATCAACTTGTTGTGCAACTTCATTAAACGAATTCCTCTGCTCAAACCTTTGCAATACTCTCCAGTCATCGCTGCGTGCAAATGTGTCTTCCAAGAAAAATATTTGTGTTGCTTGATTTGCCAAAATAAAAGGCTCGTTGGTCTGGTACGCCGCCTTGACATTGATGGATTTGAAATAATCATCATCTCTGGGTTTTGCGATCCTGGAAAACAGGTTATACCAATGATAGCACAACAGAACCACACACCGATGATCCTCAAAACTGGAGATATACTGCAACTGAACAATGTCTGCTATGTTAGCATACATTTCAGTTGTCTCTTTGTCATACGTATCCGTGCTCATGATGGCACTATTTTGTGTCTTCCTCCCTTCGTCTCGTGCAAGGGTGTTGTAGCGCACATCTCCAACGACGCAAGATTCATAATGTCTTACCCGAGTATCAGGACCCATTGCTAGTGAGTAAAGGGCATCATCAACTGCCTGCCCATCCTCCTGCATCTTCTTAACCTATGGTTAGAAAATAGACAAGCTGATCATCTTATGTACTCAATATATTAAAAAAACTGACAGTGCACTTCAAAAGCTTACACGGTTCTTGAACCATTTCGTAAATCCTGCCATAACCAGTTTGTCAATGTTTCTTGGATTTTGCGGCAGTAACTCCTCTTTGTAGATGCTGCACAACATAGTGATCGTGTCAAACATCTAAATATATAAGAATGTGCTGCTAGTTTAGTAGATTACGATGTATAGGCTGCAGTACTGCACTTACTTGATATAAGGTAGTATCTCAGGACAGTTATTCAACACTGTAGCGACCAGAGCTCAAACAGTCTGATCTCTGTGCTCCGGTGTCATCCCTGGATCAGTAATGCTGACACCACACAGTACTCGGAGGATTTATAACAAAGTAGCAATCACACACTTATTACATCGAGTGTCTCCATAGAGAACTTATTACAATAAATATGGCTTAAGGCCATCTAATAACGATAACATCGGAAGGCTTGGAAGATAAGTGAGTCCATCAAATCCAACGGCATCACTGAGTATAGAACCATGACCTAAAAACTCCTTAATCGTCGTCTGAAAAGTCTGCAACATTAACGTTGCAGCCCGAAACGGGTCAGCACATGGAGGGTAACACATAGAGAGTAATGGAATGAAACAGCTATACTATATGCATATTTGGCTGGTGGAAAGCTCTATGGTTACAGTTTTGCGTAAAGCCAATTTTTCCCTACTTCAAAGGAATACATTTATTTAACTATCATGGTAGTTGTTAGACATTGAGAATGGCTGACAGCATTCTCAATCCCAATTAAGCATCATCATTAAACAAAACCCAACAAAATTAATTTAGAGTAACATGTTGAGATTCACTTGATAATCCAAGTACTAGATACTCAAGATGTCCATAACCGGGGACACAGCTAACCATGATTAGTTTATCACACTCTGCAGAGGTTTGCGCACTTTTCCCCACAAGACTCGATCGCCTCCGTTTGGTTTCTCGCACTACACGGTGTTTGAGAAGACGGATGACCGAGACATAGTCTTTCAGAAGCGCTAGCACCTTACGATCGGGTAGACCGTACCACCTACATCCCCTACATCTGCCAGTCTACCACTGTAAGAGTTCGCACGACTTAGTCAACTATGCTAGAGCCCATAATAGCTTGTGGCTGCACACGGAAGTTTCTAGTATGAATAGTCTCATGATCCCTTTGAGCCTGGGTAGCGGTCCAAAAGAAAACAGGCAAGTCCTGGAATACCCAGGTGCCTCAATCCACCCAGATGTGTATTTAGGTTGCCACCTTAGATAAACCATTAATTAACAAACTCACATCTATCATGGATATCACTCACCCAATCCACGTCTACTAGCATAGCATGGCACAATAAGCAAACGTAGAAGTAACAAGGTTTGAAAGTAAATAGGTAATAGGTACTACCTCAACTACTTCCCATCCCACAATTTAATTAGATCCTAATCATGCAATGTGTGAGGATTAATCTAATGCAATAAAACTGGGTAGTAGGAAAGGTATGATCAAAGTGTTACTTGCCTTGCTGATGATCCGGGAAATCTAGAGATTCGAAGTAACAGGCGGCGCACTCCGGGTATTCTATCACAGACAAACAAACAAGCATGCAATAAGTACTCATCTAAAGCACAGGTAAAAGTCAAATAAGAGATCTAACCAGAAGGTTCAACTTAAGAACTCCGGTTTGCAAAAAGAATCAAATCGAACGAAGCAACGAAAGTCAAACGGCGAAAGAAAACAACTTCGTTCTACTAATCTTGATCTAAGGCAATTTTTACAGTAGCAAAAACTTGTTTAAGTTGGTTAAACGAATAAAGGGTTTCGAGACGAAACTCCAGGCGCTTGAATCGCCTGATTCCGATAAACGAGCGAAAGTTATACTAAAAAGAAAATCAGATCAGGAATCGCGATCAGAAAAATCGCGGGTTAAATCCGAGAAAAAGAAAAATGACGAACGTTTGTTAGAACGAACGAACAGACGAACGCCCGCTATTTAAATAAATCGGAAAAACTGATCTATTTAAAAAAACCGACGGAAAAACCGAACGGTTTTTCAAAAAAGAACCGACGCGGAAAACGAGGCGCGGCGAACCTCGGGCGGCATGCGGCGGCGGCGGGGCTGCGGCGCGGCAGGGCGGCGGCGGCGCGGCAGGGCGGCAGCGGCGGCGCGGCGCTGGGGCTGGGGCGGCTTAGGGTTTGGCTGGGGCTAGGCCTCCCCCCGGCTTATATAGCCTAGTCGGGCCGGAGTCCTAGTCAGACACGGCCCGTTAGGTCGGTTCGTTTTTTTAATAATTACGCGTGGAAGAAAAATAAAAAGAAATACTAAACGGACTCCAAAAATCCCGAAATAAATTTTCCCGGGCTTCTAAAATCGAGTCGCACAAGGTGAACATTTATTTGGGGCCTAAATGCAATTTTGAAAACGCACATTTTTCCTAAATTCAAATAAAATAACGAAAAACTCCGAAATAAAATCTTATTTGATTTTATTATTAAATCCTCAATATTTCTTTATTTTGGGAAAGTCATTTTATTCCCTCTCTCATATTTTTGTAATAGAAATAATTGACGATAAAATACCAAAATCAAATGATCCTATTCTCAAAATTTGAGAAAACTCAAATATGAAAATAACGAAATCCCCAACTCTCTACGTGGGTCCTTGAGTTGCGTAGAATTTCTAGGATCAACCAAAATGCAAAATAAAATATGATATGCATAGATGATCTAATGTATAACATTCCAAATTGAAAATTTGGGATGTTACAAACCTACCCCCCTTAAGATGAATCTTGCCCTCGAGATTCGGGTTGGCTAGAAAATAGGTGAGGGTGGTCCTTGAGCAAATCTTCCTCTCGTTCCCAGGTGGCTTCGTCCTCCGTGTGGTGGCTCCACTGAACTTTTCAAAACTTGATAACCTTGCTGCGAGTGACTCGGCTGGCAAACTCGAGAATCTTAATTGGTTTCTCCTCGTAGGTCAAATCGTTATCCAACTGAATAGTTTCCAATGGCACTGTGTCTCTCCATGGTATGTCAGCCATCTCCGCGTGGCACTTCTTCAACTAGGAAACGTGGAACACATCATGAACTCCTGACAATCCTTCGGGCAATTCCAACTTGTAAGCCACTTCTCCCATATGCTCCAAAACTCGATATGGTCCTACAAATCATGGCGCTAACTTTCCTTTAACTCCAAAACACTTTGTTCCTCGAAGTGGAGATACTCGAAGATAAGCTCTATCTCCAACTTCGTAAACTGTCTCCTTGCGTTTAGAATCTGCATAACTCTTTTGTCTGGACTGGGCTACCTTGAGCCTATTGCGAATCAATTTCACCTTCTGTTCAGACTCCTTAATCAAGTCAGGTCCAAACAACTGGCGGTCTCCAACTTCGTCCCACGACAACGGTGTCCTGCACCTCCTTCCATACAAGGCTTCGAAAGGGGCCATCTTCAAACTGGTTTGGTAACTGTTGTTGTAAGAGAACTCTACATATGGAAAATTGTCGTCCCAACTAGATCCGTAATCTAGCGCACAAGCTCTCAGCATATCCTCCAAAATCTGATTGACTCTCTCGGTCTGTCCATCTATCTGTGGATGAAAAGCTGTACTGAATTCTAGCCTGGTTCCCAAAGTTTCATGCAACTGCTTCTAGAACTTTGAGGTAAACTGGGTTCCTCTATCTGATACGATACTCCTCAGAACTCCATGCAGACATACGATCCTGGTCATGTATATCTTTGCCAACTTTGCACTGGTGTAGGTGGTCTTTACTGGGATGAAATGAGCTACTTTCGTCAATCAATCAACTACAACCCAAATCGAGTCATAGCCGGAACGAGTTCTAGGTAATCCCGTGATAAAATCCGTGCCTAACTTATCCCACTTCCATTCGGGTATCGGCAATGGTTTTAACAATCCTGCTGGCTTCTGATGCTCTGCCTTTACTCTCTGACACACATCACAAACTGCTACATACTCTGCATTATCCTTCTTCATTCCGGTCCACCAGAAAATATCTTTCAAATCCAAATACATCTTGGTATTTCCTGGATGAATCGAATATGGTGAATCGTGTGCCTCTTGCAGAATCAACTTCCTAATCTCTGGGTCATTGGGCAAATAAACACGGTCTTGAAACCATAGGGTGTCGTGCTCATCCTCACGAAATCCTTTAGTCTTTCCTTTGCTAAGTTTCTCCTTAATAGAGGCAATCTCCTTGTCAGTCTTCTGAGCTTCTCTGATTCTATCCATCAAAGTTGACTGAATCTCCAATGCTGCTACATAGCCTCTTGGAACTATTTCCAAACATAGTTCACGAAGATTTTCTGCTAACTCCCTTGGTATTTCTCCCGTCATTAATGTATTGACGTGGCTCTTACGGCTTAATGCGTCAGCTACTACATTAGCCTCTCTGGGATGATAATGCAATCTCATACCATAATCCTTGATGAGCTCCAACCATCTGCTTTGTCTGAGGTTTAACTCCTTCTGTGTGAAGATGTACTTCAAACTCTTATGATCCATGTACACCTCACAATGATTTCCAATCAGAAAATGTCTCCATGTTTTCAATGCATGCACTACGGCTGCTAACTCCAAATAATGCATAGCATAATTCAACTCATGAGGCTTCAGTTGTCTTGAGGCATATGAAACAACTCCCCCTTCCTGCATAAGCACTGCTCCAAGTCCTCGACGTGAAGCGTCGCAATACACCTCATAATACTTGGTCTGGTCTGGCAAAATCAACACTGGTGAGGTAACCAAACGTTTCTTTAACTCCTGAAAACTAGCCTCACATTGCTCCGTCCATATGAACTTGGTATCTTTCTTTAATAACTCCGTCATAGGCTTCGCAATCTTTGAGAAATTCTCAATGAATCTCCAGTAGTATCCTGCGAGTCCAAGAAAACTTCAGATCTCTCCCACGGTGGTTGGTGCTTCCCACTTGGTCACAGTATCAACTTTAGTGGGATCAACTACTATACCTTCTCCAGATATAACGTGTCCGAGGAATCCTACTTCCTTCAACCAAAACTCACATTTGCTGAACTTGGCATATAATTGATGTTCTCTAAGCTTTCCAAGTACCAAACGCAAATGCTCCTTATGCTCCTCTTCATTCTTCGAGTAGACCAGGATATCATCAATGAACACTACGACGAATTTATCCAAAAACTCCATAAATACTTTGTTCATCATGTTCATAAAATATGCGGGTGCGTTAGTCAGACCAAATGACGTAACAGTATACTCGTACAGCCCATACTTGGTGGTAAAAGCTGTCTTAGGTATATCCTGTTCTCGAATCTTCAACTGGTGGTATCCTGATCGTAGATCGATCTTGGAAAATACCTTAGCTCCTTGCAATCGATCAAATAGATTATTGATCATTGGTAGTGGGTACTTGTTCTTGATCATTACTTCATTCAATCCTCGATAATCAACAACCATCCTTAACGATCCATCCTTCTTCTCCACTAGAAGTACTGGCGATCCCCATGGCGAAGAACTTGGGCGAATATATCCCTTATCCAGTAACTCTTTAATCTGCTTCTTAATTTCCACCAAATCCTTTGCAGGCATCCTGTATGGTCTCTTTGATATTGGCCCTGTGCCTGGCAATAGCTCAATCAAAAACTCAATGTCTCTATCTGGTGGCATGCCTGGCAACTCCTTTGGAAATACATCAGGGAATTCCTTTACCACTGGTACTTCCTCCTGCACAACTCCTGGTAAGCAATTTACTTGAGTCCTCTTTGGCACATGTCGGGATACATACTTGATCCTTCTCCCTTCTGGGGTGGTAAGCAAAATTGACTTACTAGCACATTCAATATTCCCTTCATACTTTGATAACCAATCCATGCCTAATATCACATCCAATCCTTGGGATTCCAATACTATTAGGTCTGAGGGAAAAACATAGTTATCAATCCTTAATGGTAACCGATCACACCATCGACTAGCCACATATTCTGCTCCAGGCGAGGTTACTAACATGGGTGACCTAAGGGCTTGGGTTGACAGGTTATACTTATCCACAAATCCCCTTGAGATGTATGAATGCGATGCACCAGTATCGAAAATAATGAGTGCAGTAAATGACTTAACCAAAAACTTACCTATTACTGCATCAGGCTGAGCTTCAACCTCCTCCACGCTAACGTGGTTCACCTGTCCCCTGTTGAAAGGGTTTGGCTTCTTCCCAGAGCTTCCATTGCTATTTCCATTTTGTATTTCAGGGCATTCATTGGCATAATGTCCGGTCTTCGAACACTTAAAGCAAGTGACTTGGCTCAGGTCCTTCTTGGCTGGGGTTGATGGGTTGGTGTGATTCTGGCCGTTGCTTCCTCCATTCCCATTACCATTCTTGGTGCCATTGTGATTGTGCGAGCTACCTCCTCCATGGGTATGCTGAAAATGTCCTCCCGGTCTAGGGGTAAAACGTGGCTTCTGCTGAGCTCCTGAAGTGTACTTTCCTTGTCCATACTTCCTCTTGCGATTCTCAATTTGCTGCTGCTTGCCTTCAATCATAAGAGCACAGTCTACCAACTCCTGGTAGTTGTTGAAGGTTGCTACCATCAACTGCATGCTCAACTCATCATTCAGTCCTTCCAGAAACTTCTCCTACTTTGCTGCATCCGTAGCAACGTCATCTGGGGCATAACGTGCTAACTTACTAAAGTCCTCCACATACTGGCCAACTGTCCGTCCTCCTTGGCGCAAGTTGTGAAACTCACGCTTCTTCATGGCCATAGCTCCTGCTGAAACATGGGCAGTACGAAAGGCCCGCTGAAACTGGTCCCATGTGATAGTGTCGACAGGGAAATTGGCTGTGAAATTCTCCCACCATGATGCTGCGGGTCCTTCAAGCTGGTGTGCGGCAAACTTCACCTTCTCTGCATCTGTGCATCCTACTGTGGTCAACTCTCTAGCTGTCTTGTGGAGCCAATCATCTGCTACTATCGCCTCGGTGCTACTGGAAAACACCGGCGGATTTAGCCTAAGAAAACGGGCTAAGTGATCAAAAGGTGGTGGTGGTGGTGGTGGGTTGTTGTTGTTGTTGTTGTTGTTGTTGTTGTTCCCCTGGTTCTGATTCTGGACTAGCAACTGCATCAATGTGTTCTGCTGCTGGATCAACTGGGTGAGCTCTGGTGGAAAGGTAAATCCGGGGTCACGTCTCGGAGGCATCTGAGGGTTTAGAAAAGATGAGATGTAAGAATAGAGGGGGTCTAAAGAGAAAACACTACCCATATGCACATGATGCAAAAGCAAACAATTCACTTCATTCAATCAAACAAGGGCATACAATCGATCTAACTATCACAAAAGTGCTCGGACTACTATATTTACATGGTGGACTACTACTACTGATGGGGTGGTCTACTAGAAATATTCTTCGGTTGCAGACTCCATGATATCTGCTCTAGCTTCATCAACATAGTCATCATCGCTTTCGTCTGGGTCCGAGTGTGTGTCGTCGATGATGATGTAGTCTTCTGGGCTAATCTCCTTGGGTTCTTCGTCTTCATCTACTGGTGTAGGGTCTCCCATAAATATCCCAATCTTCTTGATCAGATCGTCATTCTTGTCCACCAATACTTCAATTTCTTCTTCATAATCTTCACGTGTAGCCTTGAGTTCTTCCTCCAGTTCCTTGATTCTAGTCTTAGCCTTCTTCAGATCTATCATGTCGGCGCACATCTGGTTCTCCTGTCGTCGAATGTGCTAGTTTAAGTCCTGGATAAAAGCTGCAATTGATCTATCCTTCCTGGTGCTGATCATCTCCCAGTGCTCGTCTCGGCGCCCACAAATCTGGTAGATAGTATCCTTGAGATCATTGCGGTAGACTTCTCCAATGCGTCCCATGGCGATGTGAGTTGCCATGCTCTTTCCTAGACTCCAAGTTGGTGCATCAAAATAAAACTCTATGGGCTCAGTGACTGGCATGAACGTCCTTCCTGGAACTTGAACTTGAATCATCCAGCGCTCTTCTTCAGGTAAAGTGGCGTTGTTGGTTCCGGTGAAGCTTGGTACTCCTATGTTCAGGTATCTCGTGACTTCCTTCAAGTGACGTCCAAAGGGTGTATCTTCATCCGGTTGCATGAACTTGTTCCTTGCATCCGCCATCCTAAAGAGTAGAAAAGATGAGAGGTCAGAAAAAGAAGAGAGTCGGTAGTGATCTAGGTCTTTCGCTTAGTGGTCGTGTCCTACAGTCAGCGTGTGCTCTGATACCATCTCTGTAGCGACCATACCTCAAACAGTCTGATCTCTATGCTCCGGTGTCATCCCTGGATCAGTAATGCTGACACCACACAGTACTCGGAGGATTTATAACAGAGTAGCAATCACACACTTATTACATTGAGTGTTTCCATAGAGAACTTATTACAATAAATATGGCTTAAGGCCATCTAATAACGATAACAGCGGAAGGCTTGGAAGATAAGTGAGTCCATCAACTCCAACGGCATCACTGAGTATAGAACCACGACCTAAAAACTCCTTAATCATCGTCTGAAAAGTCTGCAACATTAACGTTGCAGCCCGAAACGGGTCAGCACATGGAATATGCTGGCAAGGTAACACATAGAGAGTAATGGAATGAAACAGCTATACTATATGCATATTTGGCTGGTGGAAAGCTCTATGGTTACAGTTTTGCGTAAAGCCAATTTTTCCCTACTTCAAAGGAATACATTTATTTAACTATCATGGTAGTTGTTAAACATTGAGAATGGTTGACAGCATTCTCAATCCCAATTAAGCATCAGCATTAAACAAAACCCAACAAAATTAATTTAGAGTAACATGTTGAGATTCACTTGATAATCCAAGTACTAGATACTCAAGATGTCGATAACCGGGGACACGGCTAACTATGATTAGTCTATTACACTCTGCAGAGGTTTGCGCACGTTTCCCCACAAGACTCGATCGCCTCCATTTGGTTTCTCGCATTACACGGTGTTTGAGAACACGGATGACCGAGACATAGTATTTCAGAAGCGCTAGCACCTTACGATCGGGTAGACCGTACCACCTACATCCCCTACATCTGCTAGTCTACCACTGTAAGAGTTCGCATGACTTAGTCAACTATGCTAGAGCCCATAATAGCTTGTGGCTGCACACGGAAGTTTCTAGTATGAATAGTCTCATGATCCCTTTGAGCCTGGGTGGCGGTCCAAAAGAAAACAGGCAAGTCCTGGAATACCCAGGTGCCTCAATCCAGCTAGATGTGTATTTAGGTTGCCACCTTAGATAAACCATTAATTAACAAACTCACATCTGTCATGGATATCACTCACCCAATCCACGTCTACTAGCATAGCATGGCACAATAAGCAAACGTAGAAGTAACTCCCAAAGGTTTGAAAGTAAACAGGTAATAGGTACTACCTCAACTACTTCCCGTTCCATAATTTAATTAGATCCTAATCATGCAATGTGTGAGGATTGATCTAATGCAATAAAACTGGGTAGTAGGAAAGGTATGATCAAAGTGTTACTTGCATTGCTGATGATCCGGGAAACCTAGAGATTCGAAGTAACAGGCGGCGCACTCCGGGTATTCTATCGCAGACAAACAAACAAGCATACAATAAGTACTCATCTAAAGCACAGGTAAAAGTCAAATAAGAGATCTAACCAGAAGGTTCAACTTAAGAACTCCGGTTTGCAAAAAGAATCAAATCGAACGAAGCAACGAAAGTCAAACGGCGAAAGAAAACAACTTCGTTCTACTAATATGGATCTAAGGCAATTTTTACAGTAGCAAAAACTTGTTTAAGTTGGTTAAAGGGATAAAGGGTTTCGAGACGAAACTCCAGGCGCTTGAATCGCCTGATTCCGATAAACGAGCGAAAAGTTATACTAAAAAGAAAATCGGATCAGGAATCGTGATCAGAAAAATCGCGGGTTAAATCCGAGAAAAATAAAAATGATGAACATTCGTTAGAACGAACGAACGGATGAACGCTTGTTATTTAAATAAATCAGAAAAATTGATCTATTTAAAAAAACCGAAACTAAAAAAACGACAGAAAAACCGAACGGTTTTTCGAAAAAGAACCGGCGCGGAAAACGAGGCGCGGTGAACCTCGGGCGGCGTGCGGCGGCGGCGGCGGCCGGCGGCGGCGCGGCGGTGGAGTGGCAGGGCGGCGGCACGACGCTGGGGTTGGGGCGGCTTAGGGTTTGGCTGGGGCTGGGCCTCCCCCCGGCTTATATAGCCTAGTCGGGCCGGAGTCCTAGTCAAACACGGCCCGTTAGGTCGGTTCGTTTTTTTAATAATTACGCGCGGAAGAAAAATAAAAAGAAATACTAAGCGGACTCCAAAAATCCCGAAATAAATTTTACCGGGCTTCTAAAATCAAGGCGCACAAGTTGAACATTTATTTGGGGCCTAAATGCAATTTTGAAAAACGCACATTTTTCCTAAATTCAAATAAAATAACGAAAAACTCCGAAATAAAATCTTATTTGATTTTATTATTAAATCCTCAATATTTCTTTATTTTGGGAAAGTCATTTTATTCCCTCTCTCATATTTTTGTAATAGAAATAATTGACGATAAAATAACAAAATCAAATGATCCTATTCTCAAAATTTGAGAAAACTCAAATATGAAAATAACGAAATCCCCAACTCTCTCCGTGGGTCCTTGAGTTGCGTAGAATTTCTAGGATCAACCAAAATGCAAAATAAAATATGATATGCATAGATGATCTAATGTATAACATTCCAAATTGAAAATTTGGGATGTTACAAACACATACCAAACCATTTTGTCCAAATCTTTAGGTTTGTCTTGTCGATTCTTCCCTGTAACTCAAACAGAATAATCGAAAACATTGAGCCCGGGATTGTCTTCACCCACCTCTTTGCTAAGCTGATCAGCTATTTCAATGTATTTTGAGCAGAATGTCAATGCTTCTATAGAAATGTAGGCCTCTGCAATGGAACCCTCGGGTCTAGCTCTGTTCCTAACATAGCCCTTGAAAGTGCCTAGCCGCCTTTCAATAGGGTACATCCATCCATACTATACTAGACCTCTAAGTAGTGCCTCATCAGGTAGATGAGCAGCCAAATGCACCATCACATCAAAGAAGGCTGGAGGATATATCTTCTCAAGGTCGCGTAGGATAGTTGGTATCTTGTCTCTAAGACGCTCCAAAGCATCTATCCTGATATTCCTACTGCAGAGTTTCCTGAAGAATTGTCCCAACTCTGCAACTGCTCTGTATAAGTCAGGGTGGCCCAATCCTCTAAGGATAACGGGTAAAACCCTTTGAAGTAGGACGTGGCAGTCATGAGTTTTCAACCCTTGTACCTTGTTTCCATCTGCACTGACTCTCCTTTCAGGGTTGGAAGCAAATCCATGTGGGAATCTCACACGTGACAGGACCTCACAAAATTCTTTTCTTTTTACCTTGTCCAAGACGTACACAGATGGTGCCATATCCCGTGGTTTGCCTCCATCTTGCACCTGCAAATCCTTTCTGATACCTAGGTGTGTCAAATCAATCCTAGATTTTAAGGTATCTTTCGTCTTGCCTTCAATATTAAGAAGTGTGCCGATAATGATGTCACATATATTTTTCTCGATGTGCATCACATCAAGATTATGCCGCAGATCCAAATCTTTCCAATACTCCAAGTCCTACAAAGTGGACCTGCAGGTAAACAATATTCTCTCTTCTACCCTGCCACACTTCCTTTTCCCGCTACCATTACCAGGATGGTTTCCTGGTGTAATATGCCTGACCTTCTCTAATTCCACTTGCAACTCATCGGCGGTGAGCCTCTTTGGCGCATCACGGTTTTCATGCTTTGCATTGAACACATGTCTTCAGTATTTTCTAGGATGCGGCTTGTCCTTGGCAAGGAAACGGCGGTGTCCAATGTAACAGATCTTGCTAAGTATTGCGTATGACAGCGGATTCCTGTCACAGCGAACACATGCATTGTAACCATGTGTCGTTCGCCCTGACATAGTGCCCAAAGCCGGATAATCATGGATGCACCAAATTATAACAGCACGCAGAAAGAAATCAGCTGGTGGGCTGCTATATAGGTCTCGAGTGAGAACACCCTTCCATAGCTGTTGAAGTTCCAGGACTTTTTGGACCTGGGATGAGCAAGGCCATCATGTAGTTTGATTCTTTGGTGCAGACATTTGGAGGCATGTTGTAAGGGATAACAAGCACTGGCCACATGCTATATGTGGCGCTCTGGTGGCCAAATGGGCTAAATCCATCTGAAGCTAAGCCAAGTCTAATGTTTCTCGGGTCAGCAGAAAACTCTTTGTGTTTATCATTGAAGCTTTTGCACTCACTACCATGAGATGGATGGCTCATTACATTCTGATCTCTGTACTCCTGGTTCCTAGAATGCCACAGTACATCCTCTCTTGTTTCAGCATCATGAAACAACCTCTGCAATCTTGGTGTAGTTGGAAAATGTCTCAGAACATTATGAGGAATCCTCTTCACAGCATCGCCATCTTTCTATCTTGATGATTTGCATTTCGGGCATTCACTTAAGTTGGCATAATCCTTCCGGAACAGAACACAATTATTCTTACAAACATGGATCATATCATATCCAATTCCAACTACATGAAGGAAATTCTTCATTTTACTGTAGGTGTGTGGCAGCTCAGACGCATCTGGGAAAGATTTGCAGAAAGCAGCCAACATCGCATCGAATTATTTGTTGGTCATCCACTCAGATGTCTTCACCTGAAGAAAGGTGACCATAGCTAAGAATACTGACAGCTTATTTCCTGGGGTGACAGCAACATTGCATTGTTCCAACATGCGGGCCCACCGTTTTTCTTCTGCAGGTGAAAGTTCATGGAATGCACGAGCATTTCGTAGCACTGTTTCAATGTTGGTCAAACTCACTGGCTCCGCCACCACCACCTCCTCCTCCTCCTCTTCCACCTGAGCATCAGGCAGATCAAGATGGTGATCTGCTGCTTCCACGTAATCAATAACATTGACGTTCACAGCTTCACCATGATGAACCCACCTAGTATATGTGACCGACATCCCATACAAGTGTAGATGATTTTGCACAGTTGACTGGGGTCTTGTAACTGAATTCATACAACTGCTACACGGGCAGAGCACATCTGATTTCAGACCACCGTACTCAGCTCTGATAAAGTTCATGAAGTTTTCAACCCCCTCGACATATGCAGCGGAGAATCTTCGAGCAGAAGTTATCCAAGTCATGTCCATCTGTTAGACATACAAATTAGTTCTTCTACTAGATACTACAGGAAAAACATATATGCTTTTTTATGAAGTCCAGAAAAAAATACCTAGGTCGATGTCTAAAGCTATGGCAAGATATTTGGACGAGCAGATCTAAGTAACGAAATATATGTAAAGCTAATTCAGCAAACAGATTGAGTGCCAAATTATGGCGGGCTGTCTCAGTAGTCAATGAGGCCGAGCACACAGCCATCGAACTATCGAAGGCCATCGCAGCAACAAAGATCGAGTATAAAACGGTGTAGAGCTATTTCACCTAACAGATTGGCTACTAGACCATGGCAATCTACGTCACAATAAATATATGGCAGGATATTTTAGCAACTAATCGGTCTTGGCATGCCATCTCAGCTAAGCAAATTGAGTGCAGAACAGGGCAAGGAAGCTTCTTAAGAAGAGCATATTGACAGTAAACTACTTCGGCAAACAGTGAGATTAACAGCGTCTATCAACTAACATTCAGTGCTACACCGACATGAACGGGGCCTCAGTCTAGAATGCGCGTACCGTGAGAGAAGCTGACCTCCGTGCGTCTCCACACGAATGTCGCCAGCGGTGGCGGCGCTGACCAGCGTGCGCCTCCACAAGAACGTAGTAGAGGTCGCGGCGCGGCTAGAGGACGGTAGTCTACGAGAGCGTACTGTGGGAGCGAGAGGATCGCCGAACCGCGACGCCGACGTATCGGCACGGCGGGGAGGGAGGCTTTGGCGGAGCGAATGGGGTGGAGAGGGACAGGGGGGAGGGGGTTTGGGGAATATTATTGGCTAGTTGGCCGAAGGGCGGTTGAATCAGATTTGGGGGGATTTTTTGGTTGTGGGGGGGGGGATTTTCGCGCGGTGGGCGGGGGGAGTTTGGCGCATGGTCGGTTTCTCCAAGTGCAGTCACACGTGTCAGTGAAGAGGCAAGCCGAAGCGTGTTCGGTTTGCGTGAGCCGTGTGCAGGACCGAACGTGCGTGGGGTGCAATGCGACCGCAACAGGAGTGCTGTGAGTGTACCACATTATTTCCTTTTAAACTAGGTGCTTCGCCCCCTCAAAAAAAATTGTTGCTTCGTGCGATCCATCAATAATACTACTAGTAATCCGGTAATCCCGACTAAAACGGCGCGGCCAGGTCTTTTCCCGCGCGATATGCTGGGAGGTTGGCTTAGTTGGGTTTTTTAGGAGGAGTAATGCTACACCTACGTAATCCCAGTTACGTAATTAACGTAATGTGAAACATGTGAGCTGTTGATTGTAGATTGGGGGGAGGGAGGGGCCCACCACCATGAAAATTAGGGGAGGAGAGAGAGGCAATTTATGTTAACCCTTTCGTAGGTTCCCATAGATGTAGAAAGATGTGAAATGCATGAATGTGTAGTGGACGTACTATTGGAGTGCCTAAGATAATTTGTGTATGTATAGACCCTATGTGTTTATTTTACTTCGCATGTTAGATTTGTCTCGGTTCAATAAAAAGCAGAGTTGGTGATGATGGTGTGCCTGTCATCCTGCAATATAGGCCGTCCGATCTATATCTAGCGGATAGGAAGGAAACTATGACAATTTACCCGCACTCCTGTCCACATTTGCAGATAAGGCTTTCCCTCGTTCATCCTTTTCTCCCACAAGATCTTGATCTTCCGTGCAACGCACGGGCATCTTGCTAGTACTCCTACAATGTGTATATTATTGTGAAAGTTCATATACACCGGCCGAGATTAATGCAAACATGGCAGATTTTCATTACATTTCGAACTTTTATAGGACAGAAAAATAAAAGAAACCCGACCCTAAACCTATTCTACGGCGGCGACCGACGTCCTCCATCCGCGATCTCTATGTACGGGGGCGGGGTTCAAGACCCGTGAAGTGAAGGTGCGGTCTTCGGCGAGGAAGAGTAGAACACGGGATACGGACCGGCCAGTTGGCACACCATGCCCTGCCGCCTCCCATGCCCTACTCATCCTCGGAGGAGTCCCTGACCTCGGCGGTGCCGGACGTTGTCGGCGGCAAGTAGGACGCGTGGCTGACGGTGCTCCCGTCGTGGGTCGCCAGCATGGCCACCGCTTGTGCGGTCGCGTCCGCGTCCGGCTACACCGCTATTGCGTCGCGAGAGGCGACTTGAGCGAGGTCGGCGACCTCGAGCTTCATCCCCGAAGACAAGCTCTCCCGTAGAGCGTTCGCACTTGCGGTCATGGCGGCTGTGGTGCCAGGTAGGAGGATGATGCGCTATGGTGTGGAGGTTAGCTCGGCGTTGCCGCTTTAAGTAGCGCATTCCGGTGAGGCCAAGCGTCCGTGGCGTCATTAAGTCGCCAGAGTTGGTTCCTCGGGCACCGAGCCTGTTAACGACGACATACGAATGGACATCATGAATGCGGGCAGCTGGCGCTGGCTGGGAACGCACCGCGCGATGGCGTGAGGGACGAGGGTTTTGGTGTGCCAGGGTAGTCAGCCACGGTCGTGGCAATGTTGGAGATGCCCTTTGCTCACATGTGATCTCCGCATGTCATTGAAAAAGCAAGATGACCCAGCATGGTCTCAGGTCCGGAGGATGCAGTTGGCCGCGCTACACCACTCCGCGGATGCGTCGCGGTGCCCCGTGCATCCTCGACGAGTCGGGTGTTGGGGTGTGTTTGGATTGTGGCCAAAGTGCACCTTACCAAAATTTTGGTCATGACCCAAAGATTGGTCTTTGTTTGGATGATTGCCATTTTTTGGCATGCCAATGAACTCTAGCCAACTCTAGTTCATTTTTCTTGCCAATGTTGGCCAAATCATGGGCAACCAATACCTCAACCAAAATTTTGGTCATGACCCAAAGATTGGTCTTTGTTTGGATGGTTGCCATTTCTTTGGCATGCCAATGAACTCTAGCCAACTCTAGTTCATTTTTCTTGCCAATGTTGGCCAAATCATGGGCAACCAATACCTCAACAAAATTTTTGGCTACCCAATGCTTTGATGGGGCAACCTTGGGCACAAACCAAACATAACGTTGGTCGTGCCATAGCACTAACGCCACCCTCGGCACACTGAAACTGACCGTGTCTAGCTACGATATGAGCTGTCGCTCACCACGGTCGCCGTGTCCAGAGGCGGTGCTGGAGCTGCGCCCCGTTGTTGGCCCCAACGACCCACATGAACGGTTGTCGGTGGCGAGAAGGTCGTGGGCCAGCTCCTCCATTAGACTAGTCTGTCCCACATGTCAGTTTCCCTGTTTTCCCGGCCATATTCGAGCGGCAGTGCTCCGCGTTGTGCATTAGGCCTTTCACTATGTAGGCAAAGCGAGACAACTTATTGTTTATTTGAGCCGTTCAAGTATAATCATGTGGCGTTTCCTTATTTTTTATTCCTCTCCAACCCTCTTATCCATCGATCATGTCGCCCTCCAGTCGAGTCCATCCTCCCGCATGCCTCATTTGAACATTCTGCCAAGTATCATTCGCATGTACCCATCCTAGTCCTCTTTCTATAGATCTCCGGACCCCGAGATGAAATCGAGAGGGAACGAGTGGGGCACATGATACCTAAGGTGGATTAAAATTTTGAACCGATGATCATAGCATCCGCAAATCATATATAAAGGGTATTCAATGTTCGTTTCATTTTTGAACGTATAATATACTCCCTCCTATCCTTTCTAGTTTACATATAAGTTTTATGTGTAGTCAAAGTATCTCTACTTTGATCAAAAAGGTATCAACATTCAACAACGCCCAATCAATATTGTTAGATTCGTACGTACTCCTAGATTTGTACTCGAGATGGTTTCCAATTTGACTATTGACAAGATTAATAGTACATGAGATGTATAATGTGAAAATTATATCATTGGAAACTCCTTTCACATCCGAATTTGACCGTATGCTTTGTGTAAGTTGCATGTCATATATTATTACTCTAACATTTGGTCAAAGTTAGCCTCGAAAAACGCATTAGACACTGTATGCTTTGTGTAAGTTGCATGTCATATATTATTACTCTAACATTTGTGTAAGTTGCATGTCATATATTATAACTCTAACATTTGGTCAAAGTAGTATAGTGTGGAAGTGGATCCTCTGACGTAGGTATCCCTGCCTTACCCTCCCTTTTGGTCACTTACTAGCGGACCCCATGCTTGCTAGGCCCCGCATGTCAGTTACTCAATGGGTTCGGCCACGTCAGGGGATCCTCATCCGTAGCATACTCCCTCTGTTTTTATTTACTCCGCATAAAACGGAGGGAGTGGTGGTATAATAAATGACGCGGGTGGGGAAGGGGGAGGGGCGTCGATTTGCTCTCAAATGCGGTCCCACAAGCGAGCGAAAACGCAAGACAAAGCGCGTTCCATTCGATGAGCGACGTGGAGGGTCCAACGTGCCGGGCTGCAACGCGAACGCGACAAGAGCGATGTACAGTCAAAACCGATTGACCGGTCATCACCGGAACCACTATTCACACCAGAACCTTCGCTCCTCGGCCTACGCCAGCCACTGCCCTAAAACCACACAAAATCTCCAGCCCATTCCCCCACCTTTCGATCCCCTAGCCCGCATCAAGCGTCCCCTAGTTCGCCGGAAAGCCATGGTGCGCCGCAAGATCACTTACTACAAGATGCTGATGCCGGAGCGCCGCGCAGAAATCGTGGCGGCGGTCGGCGCCACAGACCTCCGTTCCCAAGCTCTCTTTGTGGCGGGCCAATCCCCGAGTTCTCTAGAGCCAAGCTACGAGGAGGAGGAAGCCGATCCAATGTTCATGGCGGAGGTCGCGGCGCAGAAGGCCCCCGATGGGTATGAGACGATGGACGTCGACTTCGTGCCGGCGTCCGAGTCCCCCATGGTGCAGGCGGACCAGCGGTTTAACATGGCGATACTAAAGGAGGACCGGGAGGCAGAGGCTCAACTCGACGCGGCGCGCGTGCATGCCGCTGCCATCGAGGCTCTCCTGCAGGCGGAACCGGATGTCGTGGATGTGAACCGGGCGGCGGAGGCTCAACTTGAGGCGGAGCGCGCGGATGCCGCTGCCATCGAGGCCCTCCTACAGGCGGAACCAGACGTCCTGGACTTGAACCGGGCGGCAGAGGCTCGACTCGACGCAGAGCGCGCGGATGCCGCTCTCATCGACGCCCTCCTACAGGCGGAACCGGACGTCCTGGACTTGAACCGGGCGGTGGAGGCTCGACTCGACGTGGAGCGCGTGGATGCCGCTGCCATTGAGGCCCTCCTGCAGGCGGAACCAGACGTCGTCGACTTGAAGCGGGCTGTGCTCTCGTCCGTGCAGAGCGCCCGCACGCTCCGCTTGAACGAGTAGCTGGAGGCCGAGGACAACCACGGTGCGGAGACACACGTCGGCAGCGACGGCTAGTTCGCGCCGGCAGTCAAAGATGATGAGGCTGTCTCTTTCTGCGAGCAGTGATAGTTTTTCTTTATGTTGTTGTTTTTATGGATCTTTTGCTGTGTAAAAACATATATTTGTTATGCAAGTCGCCTGACTTGGGTCAGTCTACCATTTCAGGCGGTTGGATGAATATGCTACGTCTCCTAACCCTTCTTTCCTTCTTCCTCACCTCTTCTTCTTCCCCAACAGACCACCGCACGGGCCGTACGGATACTCCCCAACATGCGGTTGGATAAACATACTCTATGAACAAAAATTATGTGTCAGCGATAGGATGGCTGAGTTTGGTTTGTTCACATGCGACAGCATGTGTCAGTGAGGGTGCGTTCCCTTGGTTGGGTTTGCGGCATGCAGGAGCGACTGCGTGAGGGTGCGGTGCGACCACGGCGTGCTGGAGCGACCATGTGAGGGTGCGGCGCCGAACGCGACAGCCGTGCGCAAGTGTACCTCCTTCTCATTTTGAAAACTTTAGGCAAGCTTGGCAAAAATGTGCGGCGAAGTTTGGCAATGCAAGGCCTAGACCCAAACAGGATAAGTACGTACGTACTAGGAGTACTAGTGTTAAAAAAGAAAGGCGGGGTTTTCCTTCGCGGGATTTAATCAATACAAATCCTTGTTTCACGTTTCAATTAGTGCGTATTTTTTTTCTCCAAAGACCAAAGAGCTAACCATCTCACTCCTCATCGCTTGATTAATGCAGCGCCATGCAAACCAACCTTCTCACTTCCGCATGCATGCATGTCGTCTCTCTCTCTCCCCTGTCCATCTCTCTGCACGCATGCGCCTCTCGCTCTCTCTCATGTTTCTGCATGCAAGCAGCTCTCTCTGCCTTGGGAAGATGTGAAGCACATGGGAAAGAGAGATGGGATTACTGCAGGCACGCATGCGGTGGAAAGGGACGGAGGGCCCGGTTGGAAAGAGCAGCGAAAAAATGCCAATGCGCAGAGCATTGCGGGGAAAATGAAATTTCTTAGACATAGACAAAAAAGGACCGGAGGGAGTACTACTAGGAGTACTAGTGCGGTGAGATGGTTTCTCGAAGAAGACAATGGAGAAGCAGAGTCAGCGAAGAGTGAAATGATGGTTGCTTCGTCCGTGCTTTTGTGATTTGATGCCTCACTGCTTTGTGATTTGTGATAGAACGGACAAGGGAGTAGACTCTATGCTCTATACTGTACTACATGCGTCCAAGCATGGGAGAAAGAGGAGAGACGTTGCATTTTTATATTCCTTCAATCAATCAATCAGGGAGCTTCGGTTCCATCTTTGTGGCTTTGGCAACACCGTCCACAATGGTTCCGCCGATGCCAAAAGCTATTTTCACATTTGGCTACACATTGTGGATGCCCTTAATCATACCACTTGGTTTTGCTCCTGTGTGCTATCTATACAAATCTCAATTATATTGATCTAAAAAATTATAGAATCAAGATTAGTAAAAAGGAGGTGATTTTGCCGCACGGATGGCGGGGGAGGTTTCTTATTTGAGCAATGCTACATCCACGTAATGGTTTACGTAAAGTTACGAACTAATGTGATGTGGTCTATTTGATTGGATTAAAGGAGAGGATTAGGCTCACCCCACCTGAAAATCAGGGGGGCATATATAGATTAGATGGAAAGTATACGTAGCAGCTACGTAGCCCTTTGTAAGTCTAGGATTAGGCTTCTTATTTTTGAAGGACGTTGTCCTCGCGGTTTGCTAACATGCAGTCCCACGTGTCAGTGCTTTACCAAGCCGATCCGCGTCCCACATGAGGCAGAACAACGACAGAAGCAACACGTGGTTAAGTTGAAGAAGATGAGGGAGAAGCGGATTCAGCAACGAGTGAAATGATGGTTGCTTCGTCCCTACAACTTAACTGTGGGAAAGGTGCTTCGTCCCTACAACTTAACTATGGGAAAGGTGCAGCTTTGTGATTTGACGCCTCATTGCTCATTACTACGCCGGCGCCATGACTGGGGTGCTTCACCCCGGCTGCTCTGCACTGTATTCCGGTATGGAACGTGGACCCGGTAGCTTGATGTCCCACATGTCGGCAAAAGGGACTAGAAGATTTATGAAAGCGAGCGCTCCACTCTTACAATGGAGGAGTAGACGACACGACGGCCCAGTGAACTGTCACTTGTACTGTATAGTACTATAGTTTTGCTGTTTCGCATGATCCATCGATACAAACCCGATTAAACAGGAAAGGGTGGGATTTTTCCTACGCAGTAGATGATACTGGCCATACATTTCAAAGGCAATTTTAATGTATGCAAACTGAATAATTATAAGTAACAATATGATATCTAGTAAAACTAAAAACACATATGATTTATTGTGTTAGAGTGTAGTAGTAGTGCTGTATTGCATAGTTGTTAGATGTAACATGCGAGAATGTGTAGAGATGTCGTTTTTGAGGGCCTATAGAGAGAAAAGCGTAATACAGTCACCGAACTTCAGAATAAGCTGATTACGGTCACTATATATGTTTTGCGGTGATTACACGGTCACTTGCTCACAGTTCAGCATCGGATTGCACTTTGTTGACCGGCCAAATAGTCTACGTGGGTCCATGTTGACTAGTTAAATTGACCATGTTCCTTGTGGGTCCCACCTATCAGTTCGCATAGGCAAAAGGTCAGATAAACACAAATTTACGCAGGCGCGACAAGGCTCCAACCCGTGCACGGGAATCACCTGGTTGTGTATGTGTCTGTCAGGGCCTGATGTGTGCGCATGCACATGTAGGTTGAGCACTTGAGCGTGAGAGTGTGTGTTGGTCGTGTGGTGTACTGGTGTGTGCATGCATGCGTGTGTGTGAGTGTTGCGTGCGTGCGTGGCTGCGTGTGTATGTGTGAGTGTTGCGTGCGTGCGTGGGTGCATGTGTTGCGTGGATGCAGTTCGTGTGCATGCGCGCGTGTGTGTATAATCACCACACCAGCTCCTGTGTGTTAAAACAGACGGCTCAGCATACCAATACAAGGCCACCTTGTTGCTGTGCCCGCGGTCATGACCTCGAACCACCGTCCAAATATATTTTTGTCGTTTGTTTTCATTCTTACTAGCAAGATGCCCGTGCGTTGCACGTAACATAAAGATGCATTTGTATGACTTGTTTATCTTGTGAGAGAAAGGGATGAATGAGGGAAGGCCTTATTTGCAAATGTGGAGAGGTGTGTGGGTACCTTTTTGCAAAATTGCCATAGTTTCTTTCCTATCTATCAGATATAAATCGGATGGCCTATATTGCAGGATGGCAGGGACACCATCATCACCAACTCTGTTTTTTATAAGAGTGTATTTTATGTATTTTATAAGAGTGTAGATGTAGAGTAGATACAAGTCGACAGGTGGGCACGATGGTAGTGAGATAATGTGATGCAACACTAGAGGTGCCACGTGGAGCGTTTAACTGGTCAACTAGTCATGTCATGAGCAAATACAGAGTTGTACGGTGAGCCCGTGACTGTATAATAACCACTAAACGTAAATGGTGACCGTAATGAGTGGATTCTGAAGTCCAATGTACGTATCGTGCTTTCGATTCAAATACAATGATCGTCATTGCATATATCGCGAGAGAAAGATGAAACATGCGTGAATTTTCTGGGGGCTTACTTTTAGAGGACCTAGAGATAGTTTTGTGTGCATACGTGAAAGGGGCGTACAGGGGGGTATGAGATGGAGAGAGAGATGCTCTTTGTTTCTCTTTATTATGACCTACTTTGTATATAGTATGAAAATATACAAATTCACAGTGCGGAATAAATATCATTGTGGGCACCATGCAATGCAAATTAGCGTTCGTACTCCTCCATATAACTTTGTAATGTTGTATATACGTAGAAACTCTAAAATAATTTTTTGGCCACACTTAAATCAAAAGGAATGTTGTATGCGAAATAAACATGAAGAGATGGCTTTTCAGATCAATGAGGTACGTGATGTAACATGTGTGAATGTGTAGTTGATGCATTTGGCGGGGCCTAGAGAGGTATGTGTGTGTATTACGTATTCGAGAGAGGCATGGATAGAGGGGCCGACGGTGGGGGCATGGGAGAGATAGCACGAGAAATGAGAGTGGTCTAGAGAGAGATGAATATGACGTCACGACAAGAGATTCTATTCCCTTGAGTGTGTATATGCAAGGGGGGAGGGAATAGAGGCACCAGGAGAAATTTTCTGTGTGTGTGGTGTTTGTGTTGGTATGTGTGGGTGTGAGAAGATAATGAGACGTGGGGGCAGAGGGTGTGTCACCGCATGAGGTCCGGTGGGTCGCGGTGAGGCCCTTCGTTCGGTTCCGTCCTGCGCCACAATGGTCGGCCCGTGACGCATTTAGGAAGACCCATGGATGACTAGTCGCACAAGACAAAGATAGCAGAATTGTGAAGGACTATGTGTCCACTAACAAAGCCGGCTAGGATTTGTAACCCTAGGTTCTTCGACTAAGGTAACCCCTTTATCTCTGATATTACTATTCATCCAACCTAACTTTAAGGGGCATCCTACAGAATGCTCTGCTAGAATCATACTCGTCGATTAGGAAGAGATGTGTGAGACAATGCGTGAGAGACAGGCGTAAAGATAATGTGCGTACATGAGACACGTAGGCAGGTCCATGTATATAGAAAGGGTCGATGAGGATTGTGCGTGTGTATGTTTGCGAGAGGAAGAGTGCTTGTGATAAAGGTTAGTGGAAACAATTGTAAATGGTTACGAGAGGGAGGGAGGGTTATATCTAGAGCATGTGTGCGAGAAAGACACCTCGGGAGAGAGTGTGTGAGCATGTGTGAGAGACCACCGATGGAGAGTGAAACTACACGTAAAAGACTGCTCTACACATTGATTAAACATATAAATTGTATCCAAATATTAGGATGGGATCATGATATTTGCAATTCGCGTAAGGAGCGGTCATTGATCCATCAAACATCTAGATTCTATCGAATTTGAGCATGTCTACGTTATTATTCGACACAATTGATCCATATAGTTAGTATTTTGAAGTCCAGACAATGCATTGCTTTAGCAATCGAATATAAACGTGAGTATAGTTCATGTTGTGTGTGTAAAGCACATTATACATACGAAAGTTACACAATGGACATTATAAA
This sequence comes from Triticum urartu, assembly GCF_003073215.2. Lineage (NCBI taxonomy): Eukaryota > Viridiplantae > Streptophyta > Magnoliopsida > Poales > Poaceae > Triticum > Triticum urartu. The sequence continues at coordinate 492,762,039 of NC_053028.1, read as the reverse complement.
TAGCTACCTATGAACTAGCATACATTTGAATTCAACTTAAGGTGGTTTAAAAAATCGAATTTAACATGAAGTCCATTCAATTATTTCAATTTGATATCATGGCATTTGTAAACCATACCTAAATTATGGGGGCACCAATCTTTGCTCTGATTTTGTACATAATAGCATATGTAGTCGTGTACAAAATAGATTCAAATTTAGCTCCTCCATTCCAAAATAATCGTAGTTATAGGATTTTCAAGTGTCAAAATTTCAAAAAGAAGCGGATAATTTAATGAGGTTTTCAAACATACAAGGTCAAATATAACGTTGTCTATTTAGGTCAATCCTAATAGTTCAAGAGTACTCTAAACGTGAACGCTTGTGTTTCAAAATTTCGAACGAAGCGCCAAAAGCGCCTCTACTCGCTCGAAACCGCGTGAGACAAATGTTTGGTACTACAAGGAAATTACTTTTCTAATAACTCCGACCTGTGAAACCTACCGGCCTGACGTCCAAAGGACTAAACCGGGGTAGGTTTGTAGCTTCATCTAGACGCCACACAACCACATCCGAAAAACATTCATACACAATGGCCGCCTAAGCACACATGCGCGCGGCCGAAATCGCTCCCGCCCACTATTTGGGACACCTGGGATTACCATCCTACCCCCGACCCGTAGTAGGTCCGAAATCTAAGAGGGGGGCAAAGTTTTTAATTTCCCCAAATTTCAAACAAGCGCGTCCCATCTTCTATTCAAAAAAGCCAAAAACAAGCGCGTCCCAAACCGAAACATGGTTCCCCCCACCCGTCCGATTCTCCATTCGTACTCCATGGGCGCCAAAACTACCTCTCCACCAGTCACGAAACCCCGACGTCCTCTGTCCGCCACCCCATCCCACCCATCAACCGCCGCCCTCCTCCATCACGTCGGAGCCGATACCCCGACATCGTCGTCCACCGCAACCTCAACCACAACGCCCTCCACGGCTAGTAGTTGAAGCCGAGGCCGAGCCATCCGTACCCGAGCCAGTTCAACCACGCCATCCTGCGCCTCACCGCTGCCGCTCCAACTTTGCCACCCTCCACCGCACCGGAGCTGTTCCTGCTACGCCGTCCTTCGCCGCCTCGGATCTGCTTCCCCTCCGCCGACATACGGCCACGGCAACATAGTCAACAATTTGGCCATGGGTTCATCCAAGCATGCACCCTCCAGAACATCGGTTTCCCCGGTAAAAATAAGAAGATTGGCGTGACATGTGGAGGTGACCACACCGGCAACCGAAAAAGGTACTCCTCTTCCCTTATTCATGCAAATCTTACGTCTCTGCTTGCATGGTATTCATCCCACAGAAGACACTAGTTGACCGCTTCTTCTTGATACTAGATGTTCCTAGTAACTCGCGATGCACAAGGTTTCTCCTCATATACTATTTCACCTTAGCTAGAGGTCTGTCGCCCCCCTGAATTTCAATTTCTGGCCAGTTCATTCGCAATTAACGGAAGCATTCCCCGGTGTAACAGGCGCTAGTACGCCTATTACGCCGGGGAAGCAGCGCCTTGGTGTTTATCTTAAGGGCGTGTGCGGCCTAGAGCTACTGGCGCCCGATCTGGAGGTCGGCCGGGATTAAAGGGATGGCCTAGGGCGCTGCCAAGCACGGCGGTGGTGTGAGGTCGATGGGAGGGCGGGGCGGCGGAGGCAGGGGTCTCGGCCGGTGGTCGCTGGCGGTTCGAGAAAGATCATCAACAGTGACTGGCGGGAGGTAGACGAAGGCCATCTGCCCGTTCCTTATAGATCGGACGGTTCATTAAAAAAAATCGACTGACCTATTTATTTTTAGTCGACTGTTATCTTAGATATGACCACATGTGGTGGTGTGCTGGAGGAGTACCTGCATTTCCTGTGCTCATATATTACAAAATCATATGGAGTAGAATCTAATTTTGTTTGCCATGCAATGTTATAGAGCTATCATATGTCTCCTGTCATTTATTTTTCAGCCACCTGCTATCTGCTACTTTTACAGTGCACTAGTTCTGCACACACTTCACCCTTACTCTCACTATTGTGTTTTTATGCAAGGGTATTTCAGACTCTGCTGCCATGAGAGAAGCCAAAAATAAAAGAGAGAAGTCGCTCCAGCTTCGTATGCGGGTAGGCAAGACACGTTACAGCACTATAAAGGGTGCAGTGTCAGCAGATGGAGACGGTAAACATAGCTCTGGAGTTGATGGCCTCGCTCGCAATGAACCACAATCCCAGGTGCTTGCTTTAACTTCGCAGTCATATGTGGTTGCATGTTCCATATGGTGTCTAGCTTGTATTCGAAAGGTCGAAGTAGGTAAGATAAGGAAAGATATTTTTTTACATGAACCACCATCCCGTGAGCAGCAGAAGACAAATAGCTAGTCCGGGCACTGGCCGAGCTAGTGACAAGCCCAGCAAAGATAGGCATCACCTGGAAGCCAACTAAAAAGTTGCGATGGTGGCGAAGCAGCCCGCCTCCCACCAGGCTCTTAGGTCCTAGATGATCATGCTCACCACTCCAGCCGGATGTCTAGCTTGTATTGCTTCCAATTTGGTTAAATTGCATTTGCTTAGCTTACACATTATACCTTTTAATATGACATGTCGTTCTGTTTTTAGTACATACTAGTACATCTGTGTATTAACCATGTTCTGACATCAAACTAATGTTCTTGTGTATCCCTCATCAATCACTTATGACGAGGCAGGCAGGCAAGGGGACTACTCCTCATTTAAAGAATGCAGCGTCAGCCTCCCGACATGATTCTCAAGAAATAGAAATGCTAGATGAAGATAGTGAACATAGCTCTGTAGTTGATACAGCATTTCCCCTACACTAGCATCGCAGGTGCTTGCTCTAACTTGGCAGTGTGATATGTGGTTGCATGTTGCATATGGTGTCTAGATTGTAATTCTTCCAATCTGGTTAAACCGCATGTGCTAGTCTCCTTAGCTTATACATTATACCTGTTAATGTGACATGCCTTCCTGTATTTAGTACATAGTACATCTGTCTATTAAGCATGTCCTTACATAAAATTATTGTTTTTTTGTATCCCGCATCAATCAACATGACGAGACACCTTTAGTATATGCAGTGCGATATTAGTTGCATCTTTCATATGATTTATAGCATGCGCTGCTTCTAATTTGTTGAAATTCCATTTATGATGGGACGCTTTTAACTTGGCAGAGTCATATTGGTTGCATATTTCATGTGGTGTCTAGCTTGCATTGCTTCTTATTTGCTGGAATGGTTTCTGCTTAGTTTACACAAACAGTTGTGAAGATGCCATGCCGTCCTGTTTTTCGTACATATTCCATCCTGGTATCATGTGTTTGCCTTACATCAAAGTAGTGATTGTCAGTATCATGCATGAATGAGTTCTAAAGAGAGAATTTTATTGCTTTTTCTTGTCGGTTTTACTTGACAATTCAAAATCAATAAAGCGGAAGGAAGTTAGCAAGGCACCGGATAAAGGTGCTCCTTCCGAACGGAGGGCCTCTACAGTTTCTACTCCTCCACACCCCGAAGATGATTTCCAAGACAACACATGCATAGACACTCAACAAAGCTATGTTTATGATGAGCACATCTCCCGTAGTGCAGCATCACCGGTGCTTCCTCTAACTTGGCACTGTTATATGTGGTTGTATGTTATGTGTGATGTCTAGCTTGTATTGCTTCTAATTTTTTTGAATTCCATCTACTTACTTTACACATTATACTTGAATAAGACACGTGTTCCTGTTTCTAGAACATACAATATCTGTCTATCACACCATGTTCTTACATCAAATTACTACTGTTGTGTAACCTGCAACAATCACTTATCATAAGACACATTTGAGTTTGGAGTGTGATATAGGTTACATCTCACATTCTTTTCTAGCTTGTACTACTAATTTGTTGAAATGGCACTTATGACGAGACAGTTTTAACTTGGTAGAGTGATATTCGTTGCATCTTTCATATGGTGTCTAGCTTTCATTGCTTCTAATTTGTTGAAATGCCTTCTCCTTAGTTTACACATCATAAGCTGTGAATATGCAATGGCACTAATGACGAGAGACCTCTAACATGGTAGTGTGATGTTGTTTGCATCCTGAATATAATTTATTTCTTGTACTGCTTCACATTTGTTTAAACGCCATTTATGATGAGACATTGTTAACTTCGCAGAGCGATATTTGTAGCATCTTTCATATGGTGTCTACCTTCCATTGCATTGCTTCTAATTTGGTGAAATGTCTTCTTCTTAGTTTACACATCATAGTTCTGGTTATCTCTTCCGTCCTGTTTTTCATACATATTACATCCTCCTATCATGTGGTTGTCTGACATCAAAGTTCAGTTCGTCTGCATCATGCATCAATTTGTTCTGAAGAACTAAATTGCTATTCGTTTTTCTTGTCGGCTTGACTTAACATGGCACAGAGAAAGAGGAAGAAACACAGAATGGCAGGGAATGAGAAGCGGATGAATCCTGCAGATTCTGCTGGTACTGATGGTGCAATAGAAGGTCAAAGTCCAGCGGAAAATTCTACAAACACGGCATCCCATGCTACACGAGTTGCAAAAAAGCCAAAGAGAAACAAATAGCTGCCACCAAACAAGTAGAGACAACCCTAGTTCTTGCAACACCTACCATAGTACTACCAGCTGCACGACTTACTCGTGCGTCAACTGAGCTAGAAGCACGTTCCCAAGCTCCCTTGCCACCTGACACTACTTCCCAAGCACTCTTGACACAAGACGAGTTGGCAATATCAGATGAACCTTGTGAGCTTCAACAGCAAGAAGGTAGTTGCTGGAGTCAAGTTACAGTTGCATGCTTCTTTATATGTAGTCTCACAGTTTGATGTACACTAACACTTCCTATGTTCGTTGTTGGACTAGCACCTAGGCACAAGAGGAAACAAACATCAGCGATAATGCTTGATAGGTTAACTAAATCTAGAGGAGGAAGAATGGAGATCCGTTTTGAGGCAGGTTTAAAAAGGCCACGTGATGCTACAGAGTCAGCCAAGTTAGTATCAGAGGCAACGGTTGCCGTTAGGTGTCATGTACGTATCCTCCCAACATGGATTAGTACAGGAATGACAAAGACAAAACCCAGTTCAACACCTTCCTCGACCATTTATCTGTAAGTATGGTTATGTATGGAAACTAGTAATATCGTCTTTCTCTGTCCCATACTTTCTAGGTTGCTGATAATGAGACTCCCATAATTTTCAACAAATGAGGTTCAAGTTGGATAGCCAAGATGATGCAACCAGACAAGCTTGCACCCATGTTTTCAAGTCTGCTCTGCGACAGTATCGGTATAACTTGAGGAAAACTCACTTTGAAGGCAAGGCTAATAGTGAGCTTTCCCAAACATCTCCAGTGGAAAATATATCGGATGAATACTGGAGGGGCCTTGTTAAACACTGGTCTGATCCAAAGTATCAGGTACATTATATATATGTGATCAGATTGTTGGGGAACGTAGTAATTTCAAAAAAATTCCTACACACACGCAAGATCATGGTGATGCATAGCAACGAGAGGGGGAGAGTGTGATCTACGTACCCTTGTAGATCGACAGCGGAAGCGTTGTGACAACGCGGTTGATGTAGTCGTACGTCTTCACGATCCGACCGATCCAAGCACCGTTACTCCGGCACCTCCGAGTTCTTGGCACACGTTCAGCTCGATGACAATCCCCAGGCTCCGATCCAGCAAAGCGCCGGGGAGGAGTTCCGTCAGCACGACGGCGTGGTGACGATTTTGATGTTCTACCGTCGCAGGGCTTCGCCTAAGCACCGCTACAATATGACCGAGGTGGAATATGGTGGAGGGGGGCACCGCACACGGCTAAGGAACGATCACGAAGATCAACTTGTGTTCATGGGGTGCCCCTTGCCTCAGTATATAAAGGATGGAGGAGGAGGAGGCCGGCCAAGGCAATTGGTGCGGCCAGGATGTGGAGTCCTACTACGACTCCAAGTCCTAGTAGGAGTCCACCAAGAGGGGAGGAAGGGAGAAGGAAGTGGAGGAGAAGGAAAGGTGGCCGGCCCCCTTTTCCCTAGTCCAATTCGGACCAGAGGGGAGGGGGGCGCAGCTGCCCCTTGGCCCTTTCTCCTCTTCCCACTAAAGCCCATCAAGGCCCATTGCTTCTCCCGTAACTACCCGGTACTCCGAAAAATACCCGAATCACTCGGAACCTTTCCGATGTCCGAATATAGTCGTCCAATATATCGATCTTTACGTCTCGACCATTTCGAGACTCCTCGTCATGTCCCCGATCTCATCCGGGACTCCGAACTCCTTCGGTACATCAAAACTCATAAACTCATAATATAACTGTCATCGAAACCGTAAGCGTGCGGACCCTACGGTTCGAGAACAATGTAGACATGACCGAGACATGTCTCCGGTCAATAACCAATAGTGGAACCTGGATGCTCATATTGGCTCCTACATATTCTACGAAGATCTTTATCGGTCAGACCGCATAACAACATACCTTGTTCCCTTTGTCATCGGTATGTTACTTGCCCGAGATTCGATCGTCGGTATCTCAATACCTAGTTCAATCTCGTTACCGGCAAGTCTCTTTACTCGTTCCGTAATACATCATCTCGCAACTAACTCATTAGTTGCAATGCTTGCAAGGCTTCAGTGATGTGCATTACCGAGAGGGCCCAGAGATACCTCTCCGACAATCGGAGTGACAAATCCTAATCTCGAAATACACCAACCCAACATGTACCTTTGGAGACACCTGTAGAGCTCCTTTATAATCACCCAGTTACGTTGTGACGTTTGGTAGCACACAAAGTGTTCCTCCGGCAAACGGGAGTTGCATAATCTCATAGTCATAGGAACATGTATAAGTCATGAAGAAAGCAATAGCAACATACTAAACGATCGGGTGCTAAGCTAATGGAATGGGTCATGTCAATTAGATCATTCAACTAATGATGTGATCCCGTTAATCAAATGACAACTCTTTGTCCATGGTTAGGAAACATAACCATCTTTGATTAACGAGCTAGTCAAGTAGAGGCATACTAGTGACACTCTGTTTGTCTATGTATTCACACATGTATTATGTTTCCGGTTAATACAATTCTAGCATGAATAATAAACATTTATCATGATATAAGGAAATAATAACTTTTATTATTGCCTCTAGGGCATATTTCCTTCAGTCTCCCACTTGCACTAGAGTCAATAATCTAGTTCACATCGCCATGTGATTTAATAGCCATAGTTCACATCACCATGTGATTAACACCCATAGTCCACATCGATATGTGACCAACACCCAAAGGGTTTACTAGAGTCAGTAATCTAGTTCACATCGCTATGTGATTAACACCCAAAGAGTACTAAGGTGTGATCATGTTTTTCTTGTGAGATAATTTTAGTCATCGGGTCTGTTATATTCAGATCCGTAAGTATGTTGCAAATATTTATGTCAACAATGCTCTGCACGGAGATACTCTAGCTAATTGCTCCCACTTTCAATATGTATCTAGATTGAGACTTAGATTCATCTAGATTAGTGTCAAAACTTGCATCGGTGTAACCCTTTACGATGAACCTTTTTTCATTTCCATAATCGAGAAACATATCCTTATTCCACTAAGGATAATTTTGACCGCTGTCCAGTGATCTACTCCTAGATCACTATTGTACTCCCTTGCCAAACTCAGTGTTAGGGTATACAATAGATCTGGTACACAGCATGGCATACTTTATAGAACCTATGACCAAGGCATAGGGAATGACATTCATTCTCTTTCTATATTCTGCCGTGGTCGGGCTTTGAGTCTTACTCAATTTCACACCTTGTAACATAGGCAAGAAACTCTTTCTTTGACTGTTCCATTTTGAACTACTTCAAAATCTTGTCAAGGTATGTATTTATTGAAAAACCTTATCAAGCGTCTTGATCTATCTCTATAGATCTTGATGCTCAATATGTAAGCAACTTCACCGAGGTCTTTCTTTGGAAAATTCCTTTCAAACACTCTTTATGCTTTGCAGAATAATTCTACATTATTTCCGATTAACAATATGTCATACACATATACTTATCAGAAATGTTGTAGTGCTCCCACTCACTTTCTTGTAAATACAGGCTTCACCGCAAGTCTGTATAAAACTATATGCTTTGATCAACTTATCAAAGCGTATATTCCAACTCTGAGATGCTTGCACCAGTCCATAGATGGATCGCTGGAGCTTGCATATTTTGTTAGCACCTTTAGGATTGACAAAACCTTCTGGTTGCATCATATACAACTCTTCTTTAAATCCATTAAGGAATGTAGTTTTGTTTATCCATTTGCCAGATTTCATAAAAATGTGGCAATTGCTAACATGATTTGGACAGACTTAAGCATCGCTACGAGTGAGAAAATTTCATCGTAGTCAACACCTTGAACTTTGTCAAAAACCTTTTTCGACAAGTCTAGCTTTGTAGATAGTAACACTACTATCAGCGTCCGTATTCCTCTTGAAGATCCATTTAATTTCAATGACTTGCTGAACAACGGGCAAGTCAACCAAAGTCCATACTTTGTTCTCATACATGGATCCTATCTCAGATTTCATGGTCTCAAGCCATTTTGCGGAATCTGGGCTCATCATCGCTTCCTCATAGTTCGCAAGTTCGTCATGGTCTAGTAACATGACTTCCAGAATAGGATTACCGTACCACTCTGGTGCGGATCTCACTCTGGTTTACCTACGAGATTTGGTAGTAACTTGATCTGAAGTTACATGATCATCATCATTAGCTTCCTCACTAATTGTAGTAGTCACAAGAACAGATTTATGTGATGAACTATTTTCCAATAAGGGAGAAGGTACAATTACCTTATCAAGTTTTCTACTTTCCTCCCACTCACTTCTTTCGAGAGAAACTCCTTCTCTAGAAAGGATCCATACTCAGCAATGAATAACTTGCCTTCGGATCTGTGATAGAAGGTGTACCCAACATTTTCTTTTGGGTAACCTATGAAGATTTACTTCTCCGATTTGGGTTTGAGCTTATCATGTTGAAACTTTTTCACATAAGCATCGCAGTTCCAAACTTTAAGAAACGACAGCTTAGGTTTCTTGCCAAACCATAGTTCATACGGTGTCGTTTCAACGGATTTAGATGGTGCCCTATTTAACGTGAATGCAGTTGTCTCTAATGCATAACCCCAAAACGATAGTGGTAGATCGGTAAGAGACATCATAGATCGCACCATATCTAATAAAGTACGGTTATGACGTTCGGACACACCATTACATTGTGGTGCTCCAGGTGGCGTGAGTAGTGAAACTATTTCACATTGTTTTTAACTGAAGGCCAAACTCGTAACTCAAATGCTCTTCTGTACGATCAGATCGTAGAAACTTTATTTTCTTGTTACGATGATTTTTCACTTCACTCTGAAATTCTTTGAACTTTTCAAATGTTTCAGACTTATGTTTCATCAAGTAGATATACTCATATCTGCTCAAATCATCTGTGAAGATCAGAAAATAATGATACTTGTCGCGAGCCTCAATATTCATCGGATCACATACATCAGTATGTATTATTTCCAATAAGTTAGTTGCTCGCTCCATTGTTCCGGAGAACGGAGTCTTAGTCATCTTGCCCATAAGGCATGGTTCGCAAGCATCAAGTGATTCCCAAAATCCCATCAGCATGGAGTTTCTTCATGCACTTTATACCAATATGACCTAAACGGCAGTGCTACAAATAAGTTGCACTATCATTATTAACTTTGCATCTTTTGGTTTCAATATTATGATTATGTGTATCACTATGATCGAGATCCAATGAACTATTTTCATTGGGTGTGTAATCATATAAGGTTTTATTCATGTAAACAGAACAACAATTTATTCTCTTACTTAAATGAATAACCGTATTACAATAAACATGATCAAATCATATTCATGCTTAACGCAAACACCAAATAACACTTATTCAGGTTCAACACTAATCCCGAAAGTATAGGGAGTGTGCGATGATGATCATATCAATCTTGGAACCACTTCCAACACACATCGTCACTTCACCCTTAACTAGTCTCTGTTTATTCTGCAACTCCCATTTCGAGTTACTAATCTTAGCAATTGAACTAGTATCAAATACTGAGGGGTTGCTATAAACACTAGTAAAGTACACATCAATAATATGTATAGCAAATATACTTATGTTCACTTTGCCATCCTTCTTATCTGCCAATCACTTGGGGTAGTTCCGCTTCCAGTGACCAGTCCCTTTGTAGTAGAAACACTTAGTCTCAGGCTTAGGACCAGACTTGGGCTTCTTCACTTGAGCAGCAACTTGCTTGCTGTTCTTCTTGAAGTTCCCCTTCTTCCCTCTGCCCTTTTCTTGAAACTAGTGGTCTTGTCTACCATCAACACTTGATGTTTTTCTCGATTTCTACCTTCATCAATTTCCGCATTACGAAGAGCTTGGGAATCATTTCCGTTATCCCTTGCATATCATAGTTCATCACAAAGTTCTACTAACTTGGTGATGGTGACTAGAGAATTCTGTCAATCACTATCTTATCTGGAAGATTAACTCCCACTTGATTCAAGCGATTGTAGTACTAAGACAATCTGGGCACATGCTCACAAGTTGAGCGATTCTCCTCCATCTTTTAGCTATAGAACTTGTTGGAGACTTCATATCTCTCAACTCGGGTATTTGCTTGAAATATTAACTTCAACTCCTGGAACATCTCATATGCTCCATGACGTTCAAAACGTCTTTGAAGTCCCGATTCTAAGCCATTAAGCATGGTGCACTAAACTATCAAGTAGTCATCATATTGAGCTAGCCAAACGTTCACAACGTCTGCATCTGCTCCTGCAATAGGTCCGTCACCTAGCGGTGCATCAAGGACATAATTCTTCTGTGCAGCAATGAGGATAAACCTCAGATCACGAATCTAATCCGCATCATTGCTACTAACATCTTTCAACACAATTTTCTCTAGGAACATATCAAAATAAACACAGGGAAGCAACAACGCGAGCTATTGATCTACAACATAATTTGCAAAATACTACTAGGACTAAGTTCATGATAAATTTAAGTTCAATTAATCATATTACTTCAGAACTCCCACTTAGATAGACATCCCTCTAATCCTCTAAGTGATCACGTGATCCAAATCAACTAAACCATGTCCGATCATCACGTGAGATGGAGTAGTTTCAATGGTGAACATCACTATGTTGATCATATCTACTATATGATTCACGCTCAACCTTTCGGTCTCCGTGTTCCGAGGCCATATCTGTATATGCTTGGCTCGTCAAGTATAACCTGAGTATTCCGCGTGTGCAACTGTTTTGCACCCGTTGTATTTGAACGTAGAGCCTATCACACCCGATCATCATGTGGTGTCTTAGCACGAAGAACTTTCGCAACGGTGCATACTCAGGGAGAACACTTCTTGATAATTAGTGAGAGATCATCTTAAAATGCTACCGTCAATCAAAGCAAGATAAGATGCATAAAAGATAAACATCACATGCAATCAATATAAGTGATATGATATGGCCATCATCATCTTGTGCTTGTGATCTCCATCTTCGAAGCACCGTCGTGATCACCATCGTCATCGGCGCGACACCTTGATCTCCATCGTAGCATCGTTGTCGTCTAGCCAATCTTATGCTTCCACGACTATCGCTACCGCTTAGTGATAAAGTAAAGCATTACAGCGCGATTGCATTGCATACAATAAAGCGACAACCATATGGCTCCTGCCAGTTGCCGATAACTCGGTTACAAAACATGATCATCTCATACAATAAAATTTAGCATCATGTCTTGACCATATCACATCACAACATGCCCTGCAAAAACAAGTTAGACGTCCTCTACTTTGTTGTTGCAAGTTTTACGTGGCTGCTACGGGCTTAAGCAAGAACCAATCTTACCTACGCATCAAAACCACAATGATAGTTTGTCAAGTTGGTGCTGTTTTAACCTTCGCAAGGACCGGGCGTAGCCACACTCGGTTCAACTAAAGTTGGAGAAACTGTCACCCACTAGCCACCTTTGTGCAAAGCACGTCGGGAGAACCGGTCTCGCGTAAGCATACGCGTAATGTCGGTCCGGGCCGCTTCGTCCAACAATACCGCCGAACCAAAGTATGACATGCTGGTAAGCAGTATGACTTATATCGCCCACAACTCACTTGTGTTCTACTCGTGCATATAACATCAACACATAAAACCTAGGCTCGGATGCCACTGTTGGGGTACGTAGTAATTTCAAAAAAATTCCTACGCACACGCAAGATCATGGTGATGCATAGCAACGAGAGGGGGAGAGTGTGATCTACGTACCCTTGTAGATCGACAGCGGGAGCGTTGTGACAACGTAGTTGATGTAGTCGTACGTCTTCACGATCCGACCGATCCAAGCACCGTTACTCCGGCACCTCCGAGTTCTTGGCACACGTTCAGCTCGATGACGATCCCCGGGCTCCGATCCAGCGAAGCGTCGGGGAGGAGTTCCGTCAGCACGATGGCGTGGTGATGATTTTGATGTTCTACCGTCGCAGGGCTTCGCCTAAGCACCGCTACAATATGACCGAGGTGGAATATGGTGGAGGGGGGCACCGCACACGGCTAAGGAACGATCATGAAGATCAACTTGTGATCATGGGGTGCCCCTTGCCTCAGTATATAAAGGATGGAGGAGGAGGAGGCCGGCCAAGGCAATTGGTGCGGCCAGGATGTGGAGTCCTACTACGACTCCAAGTCCTAGTAGGAGTCCACCAAGAGGGGAGGAAGGGAGAAGGAAGTGGAGGAGAAGGAAAGGTGGCCGGCCCCCTTTTCCCTAGTCCAATTCGGACCAGAGGGGAGGGGACGCAGCTGCCCCTTGGCCCTTTCTTCTCTTCCCACTAAAGCCCATCAAGGCCCATTGCTTCTCCCGTAACTACCCGGTACTCCGAAAAATACCCGAATCACTCGGAACCTTTCCGATGTCCGAATATAGTTGTCCAATATATCGATCTTTACGTCTCGACCATTTTGAGACTCCTCGTCATGTCCCCGATCTCATCCGGGACTCCGAACTCCTTCGGTACATCAAAACTCATAAACTCATAATATAACTATCATCGAAACCTTAAGCGTGCGGACCCTACGGTTCGAGAACAATGTAGACATGACCGAGACATGTCTTCGGTCAATAACCAATAGCGGAACCTGGATGCTCATATTGGCTCCTACATATTCTACGAAGATCTTTATCGGTCAGACCGCATAACAACATACCTTGTTCCCTTTGTCATCGGTATTTTACTTGTCCGAGATTCGATCGTCGGTATCTCAATACCTAGTTCAATCTCGTTACGGGCAAGTCTCTTTACTCGTTCCGTAATACATCATCTCGCAACTAACTCATTAGTTGCAATGCTTGCAAGGCTTCAGTGATGTGCATTACTGAGAGGGCCCAGAGATACCTCTCCGACATCGGAGTGATAAATCCTAATCTCGAAATACACCAACCCAACATGTACCTTTGGAGTCACCTGTAGAGCTCCTTTATAATCACCTAGTTACGTTGTGATGTTTGGTAGCACACAAAGTGTTCCTCCGGCAAACGGGAGTTGCATAATCTCATAGTCATAGGAACATGTATAAGTCATGAAGAAAGCAATAGAAACATACTAAACAATCGGGTGCTAAGCTAATGGAATGGGTCATGTCAATCAGATCATTCAACTAATGATGTGATCCCGTTAATCAAATGACAACTCTTTGTCCATGGTTAGGAAACATAACCATCTTTGATTAACGAGCTAGTCAAGTAGAGGCATACTAGTGACACTCTGTTTGTCTATGTATTCACACATGTATTATGTTTCCGGTTAATACAATTCTAGCATGAATAATAAACATTTATCATGATATAAGGAAATAATAACTTTTATTATTGCCTCTAGGGCATATTTCCTTCACAGATCACATGTTGAAGTCCTATTTACGCATGTGCCACACAAATCTATCTTCTTGTAGGTGAACTGTTCAAAGAACAAGGCCAACCGTATGAAAGTGAATTCCAACAGATAACGGGATCTCATAGCTATATTGCACACTGCGAGGCTCTTGTAATTAGCTGATGTTTCAATATTTTCGCTGTACCATATTATCAGATCTATATTGACTTGTTCGAAATGCAGAGGAAAGCCCGCAAGGACCAAAAAGTACCTGAGCCAAATGTTGTGGAAATCTTCAAGGACTGTCACACCAGCAAGAAGAAGGGCATGACTACACCAGTCAAAGCCGCTGTTGTAAGTCCTTAATCATCATGCCTTTTAACTACTACTTACTCTGAGTTGTGCCTTGAACTGCATGGTTTGCAGCCAATGTCTATTACTCTTTTCAATTTTATACACAATTGTCTTAGCGTATCATTGCAACTTACAAGGTTTAAAAGAGAGGAGTGATGTTCCTTTGATCTTGACACGTAATCTAGTTCCGTGCTGGACTTGCCCACACAACGTTACAATTGCCTGTTTGTCTCTTCTCAGTTGTTTTGTGATATGAATGATGTCATACTATGCTTACCGTATTATAAACTTCGTCTCTTTATCCTTAGCCCTCAATACAATGTGAAGAAATAGACAATACATTAGCGATGGTACATGGTCATATGTTTGGAACCTGGTTTTATTATGTACTTTGCAATGAAATACAACTAATATTTTACATGGGTTCACCAGAATAAGTTCTGTATATGGACCAAAGCTATTTTGTTTGGTTTTGCTGCCTCCTTAATATCTTCTATTCTGGTACTACTAATGTAAAACCTCAACTTTTCAGTGAGCTATGGAAAAAATGGTGGAACCGCCACCTTCTGAAGGTGGCGAGGCAAATATAACCGCAATGTCAGCTCTTGCTGCAATGGGTCAGTACCTGTCCACTAACAGCGCCAAAAGCACGTTCCTGCGTAATACTGGGTTGGTTGTTAAGGCAATATCGTCCAAACTGCCTCATGATCAAGATATGCAAGCTCAAAGCAATGTTGTATCTGCGCTCCAGACACAAGTCCATTCCCTAACAGAGACCCTTTGTGAAACAAGGAGAAACATTGCTCAATGTCGTCAAGATATGCATGGTTTTGAAACCAGACTATCAGACATTTGCTATGTTGCTCAGGAGCCTAGGGGAAATGAAGGCGAGGGTTGTGGTGCTCCATCAGACAATACAGCATGAAAACGTAACAGTCAGGTCAAATGAACTGAGCTTCTGAACTTCTGGTGGTGCATTTATCTGTTAGACTGTTAAGTTTTATGCCAACCTTCCTTTTGTTATATAGTTGTAACTTTTTTGGTGCGATGCAAAATTTATTCTTAACGTGCAACCACCGGCGGAAGAAAACAGCAAGCCATTTTTGTATAGTGTAGGGTGTTCCCTATATTTGCACTGGTGGCGATCTTTGATGCCGAGTGGATGTAATCTGTGCAATCGCCTTAATAGCCTAGCATTAGTTTCAGCCTTATTTATTTCCTAGTTTTCTTTTTCCCTGGTTTGCTAGTGGCCGCAACTACCATGGGCCATATACGGGTCGTAGGATCCATGGGTCTCCTACGGGTCGTCGATAAATGGGCCTGTAATCGGTGGGCCTCGGGCCGTCGGATAAATGGGTCTACATGGGCCGTAATCGGGCGTAATTGGTATCGGCCCAGCACGGTAACAGGCCGTAGGACAACAAAGGCTTAATTCTGTCACAGGCATAACGGGTCGTTAATGGGCCAGAATATAGGACGGGCTGGAAACGACGCAACGGGTTAACAGGCCAGAAACGGGCCGACTCTTGCCATGGGCCGAATTTGGCCCATTAGGGTAATAGGCCAGTAACGGCCGACTCTTGCCATGGGCCAAATTTGCCCCATTAGGGGAACAGGCCAGTAACGGGCTGACTCTTGCCATGGGCCGAATTTTGCCCATCAGGGGAATAGGCCAGTAACGGGCCGGAAGTAATCGAGGGCCGAAAAGGAGCCCAAGAACGTATGGGCCGTCAATAGGCCGAAAGCTAACACGGGCTGGAAACGGCCCATGTAAGTCACGGGCCGTTAACGGGTATAAAGAAAATTACTGTTCATTATGGGCTAGAGTCACCGTGGGCCTATAAAGGGCCGAAAGATACGAAGGCCTCATATGGGCCGAAAGACATCGTGGGCCATACATGGGCCGAAAGTGAAATGGGTCGGTGTTATATTCGACGGACCACATGACGTTGTTGGGCCGATTTCTTTTAGGGCCTAACGGGCCGTGAGTTAACGGGCCGTAAAATGGGCTATTTGTGAAGAGACCGTTAACAGGCTTTTCATGGGCCAGCCCGTTAACTTTTGACCAAGTCAAACGGGCCGGCTTTGTAAGCTAAATGGGCCAGTGGTGGGCCGTGGCACGTGTCGACATATCATAGGCACCTATCTGACCCACTGACGAGCTGACACGTGTTTCATCCGGCCAATAAGAATTTTACACGCGGAAATTTCCCATTGGTCGGGGCTGTTAACGGGTTATCGGATCCAAAACCCGACCCGATAGCTTAACGGCGTTACGTTACGGTGGATGCCATGTGTCGGTCACCCTTGACGAAAGCACTTCTGTGATGCGCAATTTATCGTCATGGAAGTGGACACTTCCGTGATGATAATTTTGGTAATGTCATGGAACACTTCTACGACAGCACAGGTATGACTATCTTGATTCTATCATAAATTTGTCATGGATGTACATGCATGACAAAAAATGCGACCTACTGTGACAAACACGTATCATCACGGAAGTGTATTTTTTTGTAGTGTGAGCGCTTGGAAAACTAGGGTGAAAAGGGTGATTGAAGTAGACCATGAAACCTACGACGAGATTGTTGCAGACAATCCAAAAATTACGATAGAGGACTTTGAAAAGTTCAAGGAGACTTGCAATGAAGAAGCTGCCAAGGCCAGGTCGGAGAGAGGCAAGCAGCTGCAGGCAAAGAACATGGGGAACCACCGCCTTGGAAGTCGTGGTTACACGGGAAAGAGGCCCCTGTGGGCTAAGGAGGACGCAGAACGTGAACGTCAGGGGATCCTCAGGGCCCGACTAGGAAATTCATGAGAATACTGGTAATTATCCTTTTACCACCTTACATATTAGCTTCTAATCAATGAAGTCTACTACATTCTAGTCGCATTCGTAAATAATTCATGGTCCATTTTGCAGAGAGAGCAACACAAGCCTGCGGCCGAAAGCGACTCGTCGACTCAGTCGTCGGCGAAGTACAAGTGGGACACTCCTTTCAACCGGGCCATGAACATAATGATGGGACACCCACCCGGCTAGCGGCCGCAATATGGACGTGTGCACGGCGCCGGGGATGGCGCCACGTGGAAGTACTATTATAACGAGGACCCCGAGGCCAAAAGACAGAGAAAGAAGTTCAGTCAAGTGACTATCGACGAGAAGGTGGCGCGGACGATGGAGAAAGCAAAAGTTGAGACCAAAGCTGAGATAATCGTTGCCTATAGAGATGATATGGTGGCTGCCTTTACAAGCTTGATTCCAACAGTGGTCACATGGGTGCAACAAAATCCAAACGCGCCACCAAGTGATTTTCCCATGCCCAGCTTCACCGGGAGCAACTCAATGAACACCGCATCCATACCCGTACCTAGTATGGCAACCGCACCCGCACCTCCTCCAGCACCTACTCCTGCACCCAGCTCTTACAGCAGCCCTAGCTCCGTCTCTGGCTTGAATGTCGGGCCGTCGACATTGGCTGAGCTCGACGCCCTCACGGTAAATACACGTCGCACCTTCATCAACTCAACTAATTAATTAATCTTCAGTTGCCGTTCTTTTTGGATCTCTGACGCCGAACGTATATGTCTTTGTAGGCCGACTCCACTCCGTGCACCCTCCTTTACCACATGAAGGGCGGGTTGGTGGATGTGGGGAAGGGTACTATAGTCAAGCCTAAGGATCGTTTGTTTCACCGCCGGCAGATGCCTGATAACGCCTTAAGGGTCTCCACAGCAAGTGTGAAAGTGGGCTACGAGGGTTTCCCTCGTCCGATACAAACCGATGGAGAGGATGACGAGACCCCCACGCAGCTTGGCCAATGCAAAAATTGGTCGATCCTGTGGCCGAAAAATCTTCTTCGTGTCGAAGTGGCCGGGAGCACACCAACGGGACCTCAGGAAGGTATGACCACAACACCACCTACACAAGTACAACCATCGTCCGTGCTGCTTGCTGAGATCGAGAGACATGAGGAAGGAGGGCCAACCGTTCCGACAGATGATGCCATCTGCCCCATGGAAGAGGATATGGATCATGACATGGAGGAGGCCGATGACCCTAACCAGTATTTCAATACTGCCTTTAACAACGAAGTAACAATGAGTCAACCATATGAATATGAGATGCATGTACCAGAGCCGGAACGTCCTCGAGGATGCAAGAAGTCTTTGTTCATGCAAACCTCGTAGGACACGCCTCCAGATGCCGGCTCCACCCAAGCTCAACTAATTAGCCAGAGTCGTCCAATCCTGAGCCCGACAACACTTTGGTGGTGCTCAGGGAGGGTCTGACAGACCCACCAGCACCTGAGCCCACCAAGAAGAAGCAGAGGAAGAGACCTGCAGTGAGAAAATCCAATAAAGCTGGCGATGTTGGTTCTAGCAGCCAGCCGCCTTCGACCAAGGTTGACCGTGTACCGATGAAAAATGCACCATTAATCCATGTCGCGGGAGAGCCAATGGTACCGGCGAATGCACTAGCTGCCATAGCAGGGGATCTCAGGAGACTCCATGACCATGTGCTTTCGACAGAGAGAAGCCTCCTCGCCTCGGATGATCCAGGATACCCACTTTATACGGTTCATGTGCCGAGCAGTTGCAAGATGTATGTCCACACATGCCCCGCGGACCTCTTCTTCCTGAGGTTTGATTACATCTTCCAGATGTTTCAAATGAGGACACTCGATTTTACGTTCGTCCGCCTGTATGCGCTGCACATGAACTACATCGTCAGGAGAGAGTAAGTCACCGGTCTTGCGGTCGCGGACCCATACTACATGCATGAGGGCTTCTTGTCAATCAACAACGCCAACCGTCAATATGCGAGTCAATACATCAAAGAATTCTTGGTCAGCAATAAGGACAAAGAAACGATTCTCCTACCTTATCATCCTAGGTAAGTCATCCGCGGATAGCACTATAACACATACGTGCATTTCAATAGTTACTTTGCACGCATGGAGGCTAACTTGATCGTGTATTTTGCGCAGCGGGGGGTGTCGTGCTATTCTCATCGTTCTTTACCCGCGTTACTCCCGTGCTTTATATTTGGACCCGTCAAAGAACATACAGAAGAAAGATTACACACACATAAAGTATGTTCTGGTCAGAGCTATGCTGGGCTTCAGCATGCGGGGTGGCTACATCCAATGCAAAAAAAACAAATAAGGCCGGGCTTTGTTTCGGCCACAAGACTGACTTCTGCTGCATCCAACAACCGGCAAGAAGTGACAATGATGGATTCTACGTCATCCATCTAATGATGGAGTACAGAAGGGATGTGCAATCACTTTGCATGAAATCTTCATCCGATACCCATATCCAGAGATGGGCTGTAAGAACCCGGAATTAGCTTCCAGATCCTCCTGTGTATATTTGTCAACCCCAGGATCATTGTTGACAACACAGTGAAATGATATCATTGCACAATACATTAAAGTATTACAAGTAATATATATTGTCACAAGACATACCTAGCGAAATGTCTCATGGCATTTATTACATTCAGAAAAACAGCGGAAAGTACAATGCGTAGCGACTCCATCTCAGCCACAGGCAGTCGATGTAGTCCACGTGACCTCACTTCTACAGATCGCCATAGTAGTCGTAGTCATCATCTTCGTCTCCAGGTAACTCTGTTGTCAACAAAATTATTGCCATGAGTACATTACGTACTCAACATGCCTCCAACGGGGAAGGACCTAATAGCTACATGTGGCTTCGAAGGAAGGTTGTATGGCTCATTTGCATAAAGCTAATTTTGTTTGACAAATAAAGCAGTTGCATAAAAGCAGTTTTTGATGAGAATGTGTTTTATCTCCAGAATAACTTTTATCAAAGTGAGGATCCTCGATCAACTCACACTCTTCATAGGTTCCAAGAATAGGAGTAAAGTGGGAATAAGCAAAACAGGTCCTCTTTGTCAAGAAAGATTCATGTGATGTCCTTGACCGTGGACACGGCTATTCGAATAGTTTTACACTCTGCAGAGGTTGTACACTTTACCCCCACGACACAATCCCGACTTGTTGCCACTAGCTGTCGCTAGCAGTTCACCATCTGGTATACCGGCAGGGAGATTGTGACGAGGTCTTTGGACTAGATCCCCCAAAGATGTGACATGCCCACCGGGTCTGGCACACGGAACTGAGAGTACGTCCTCAAACCGGTCCCCCCATCTGTGCCGAGGATACTCACCGCAAGGCAGCTATCCCATCTGCGGTACGGCGACATCGACACCTAAGGCTGACTAGCTTACTTGACCAAGCCAGTGCCCATATAGCATGTGGTTGTACTGTTATCACAATCTTCAAATCCAAGACTTATTAGGCCTTAAGCGGAACGGACGACTGATTGCCCCCTTCAACTTGTGAAGGGCAGCCAATCACTCCTTCAATCCTTGATTCAGCTGTCTCCCGCGCCAGTATTCAGATGGTAAGTTTCACCCAGAGTAGAAGAGGATAGAGAAGGTCAACAAGGCCAACTTGCCTAGCTCAGCGAGCTCAAGAAATAAGTTTCAAGTGTCAATGACTAAAAGGACATTCAACAAAGCACCTATAGGGTAATAAGCATGGCTAAGCATTTCTACTCTACCAGAATACTATATAATTCTACTCGGGTGTCAAGTGAATAGGCGACAAGCGGATCAGGGTAATGTGTCAATCGACACACTAGCTACGAGAATTAAAATAGCATGCATATAGTAACCATAAAACACAATGCAATTTTGTAAACATAGGATAAGTATGACCAAAGAAGGAGGCATGCCTTCGTTGTTGAGTCCTTCTTCGGTAACCTGTTTCTGTCCATGTCCAACATCGTCGTCACCCCCTACTCGTCGTAACGATAGCAAAAGACAAACAATAACTACTAAAACAAAAGTAATCCAAATAACATCCAAAACAAATTAAGGGTGGATGGATAGCAAGATATTGATCAGATGGAGATTCCAAAAGGAGATAACATGACTGGAATGTAAGTAGAGGACTCGATGAATTGACAGGGTTTAGTTGATGATGGATAATCAAGGCTTGCCAACAATACTAACGTTCTAATACGAACTATGGTACTAACCACTAGTAGTACCCACTACACATCACACCTAACTATATAACAAAAGCAATGGCATCAACACACATAAAAAGGAACTGTCCTATGCATTTAACTACGCAATCACAACATGACATTCTCAAGGTAAAAATTAACCACAAATAAATAATTAGACATAATCTAAATATTTATAATGGTCATCAATAGCATCTAAAC
This sequence comes from Triticum urartu, assembly GCF_003073215.2. Classification (NCBI taxonomy): domain Eukaryota; kingdom Viridiplantae; phylum Streptophyta; class Magnoliopsida; order Poales; family Poaceae; genus Triticum; species Triticum urartu. The sequence goes on along the minus strand of NC_053028.1, from coordinate 492,740,437 downwards.
ATATACATCATCTATTATATTCAAAAGCAAGTAATCCATATGATCATCAAACCAACATTGTAAACCATACTAGTTAAGCAATCAAATACCATTCAACAACATGGATTTAGTTGATCTAGGTCTAGCCATAAAACATTACTAAAAGAAATAGGATCAAGTCTATTATATATCAAACCAATTCATTTGTAAAGGAATTAACAAGAAACTATACAACACATGGAACAAAAGGATGTACAACTATCCTAAACATGAGATGAACTATCACAACAAGTATAAAGCACTCATAATACTACGTGAGACAAGTCAATCATATAAGAGCAACACAAGTACAACTATAACACCTGGAACATCATAAAATATGAAAGATCACTTGCATGAACGGCATATAGATATACAACAATGTAATAACTAGGTACTGTATAACGCTAAGTATGAATGATCATCACACAAGATGCCAAAGTATGATACTAACATAATACAACTCGCAACAATGAGATAACTTAGTTGATATCAACTAACATGAACATCAAGAATGGCAAGAGGACACAACCTTACATACTAGTTATCTCATATAAGCACATGGACATAGTTATTCTATAAGCACATGGACATGTCATACTAAGCATTTAGGCAAGTTAGACAACCAGATCATGACATCAAGCAATGTACTATACTAGAATGAGTGAAAATGACATGCACTTCTATGTAGTCATCATACACCTGCAAATATATAAAAGGTACACAACTAAGCATCATACAACACACGGATTGGTATAGACACGCGTTATGCAATCAAGTTATACAATCGAATATCATGACATGGTATTGATAAGGCAAGAAATTCTTAAATAAAAGAATGTATGGAATCAACAAATCACTATGATATATCTACCAAGTAAACGTTAACCAAATGTATGAACAGAAGGTACAAACTACCAATGATATAACACATGGTAGGCATACAACCAAATATGCCTTCTACTTGAATAAGTACTAACATGACATGTCAATCAACTAAGCATGCATAGCTACTATCCTAGGTAAATATAACACGTTTGCTAATTACTAAGAAATAATAAACTGAACTCTATGTCACAACGAATAAATTCTATATAGAATGCAAATATGACAATGAGATAAAGCAACTATCCATGCAATACTAAACAATAAACATCTACAAAATCGCGTTAACAATTACTCAAAAGTTGCTACTAAAATAACACATAAAACATGACATGTCACACAACTTAGCAAAGTGAGAAAGTGAGCTTGAACCACACATGATGCGACACATAATTAAAATGCTAATAGAGTGCCTACAACAAGTAATTCATCATAACCATGGCTATGTTCTATGTTAACATGCCAATTCAAGACAACTACTATAAAGGAACTAAACAACAAAATAATAGATTGTCGTACCACTATCATAGGCATGACATGATTTTGAATATATAAAACACACATGCTACATGGATGTAAATGAATATAGAAAATATATCTAAGATATATTCATGCTAAACAAAAGGAAATAATCGAAACATGAAATATTCCATTATTCGATACATAAAGAAAAGTTTAGAATAATTCCACATAAATATAAGCATGTCGAGCGTTCACCAAATATTGTACGCTCGCAAACAATAAGTATCAAATATAACCAAAATAATGATAATAAGATTACAGTAATAATGCTCCAATCTAATTAAAATAATAACACGTGCCAATCATGTATGAGGGATGATAACTAATGAACCAATCAACTCCTACACAAGGTAATAACTCGAAGGAACTAATACAAAGGCATATCATACTTTTAGATGATGCACAAAGTTATCTACACGAAATGCTACAAAAAAATAAAACGCACCTTCAAATCAATCAAGTAAAACATTTGATACTCCTAGGCATAACGAGAGACATATAAATAACATACCAATAGAAAAGTTTTACCAACACAAAACCTATTTGGATTCCATACAAAAAGAACGACTAAGATTATATCTCTTCTACCGATCACAAGATAGAACCCACAATCTAACCCCATCACTGGATTTCTACGGTCATACGGAGAATTTTATCTATTGGGCTCAAAGTCATATGATGAACAAAACTAAAGAATTATGCCATCGAATCGAATTCAGTTTTGGACACACGCGGCCAACGGCAGAGATAGGTCGAATCATGATGTCTACAGGATACACTAGGTGATGAAAAGTACGCATGCAAAAGGAATTTGATAGAGGCTCACCGAGTTTGATGGAACAGTGCGACGAACTTGATGAACAGTGTACGCGGACATGCAGAATTCTTTGTGTGTGCTTGACGGATCGCGTTCATTCTTCCCTGAATGGAACCATGGTGTGCAAGGGAACCTTCTGGCGCAAGGGCATGGATGGAGATGGTCCGAGTCACCGGGAACGAGCGCCGGCATCCATGGAGCAGCAGCAGTTCGGAGAGAGTTTTGGAGAGATTGTGGAAGGGAGAAGGGAGGAGTTGATATGGGGCACACATATATATACTCACGGATTTGAGAACGCTTGAGAGAATCAGGAGTGCTAGTGCCTGTACGATTTAGCTTCGTGTGCTCATGTACGTTCAACTGTGGGTGGAGCCGTGAGGAAGGAGAAGCGCTTGGGTTGGCGTTGGAAGATGGAAGGTGGAGAGTAATAAGGAAGGAAAGAGGAATTAAAGGAGGATGTAGGAGTTTCCTATGTACATGTAGGCAGTTGTTTCTCTTCTGTAGATTGAAACGTACGGAGGGAGCGAAGAGGAGGCGCTGGCTTGGCTGGGTATTGGCCCAATTTGGCTTTGGTCCAAGTGGGAGAGAAAGAAGAAAGAAAAAGTTGGCTGTTGGCCCATTCGGGTGTGAGAAAAATATAGGTGGGCTTAACACAGGGAAGAGAGAGGAAAGAAATACTGTCCATGGAAATTTGGTACAAAGTTTGAGAGAGGGAAACAAATTGATTTTCCTAAGAGGAAAATCTAGTAATGAAAAAGAAGCTCAAACAAAATATCACGAACTTAGAAATTGAAAAAAGTGCACACACGCATAATTAAATATAAACAAGACAAGAAATAAAACACAGCTAAAAGAAATGAGGAAACCTCAAATTTAATTTAAGTTGGCATTGGCTCCTCCAAATTTATAAAACTCAATTTAAGCTTGTTAAAAAATAAAACAAAACAAAATTTTATCGCCTGATTTTTGGAAAAAAAATTCTTAAACATTCCAAGAAGCAGGATGTTACAAATCTACCCCCCTTAAAAGGAATCTCGTCCCTGAGATTTGGGCTGACTAAAGAGAATGGGTTTGGGTAAGCTTCGTCTTCGACAGAGTTCTTCTAGGAAACTTGTGGAATCAGTTCTCATTCTGATCTTGGTGATATGTGGTTTTGGGTCTTCATTGGAGATACTTCTCTTGTCATAATTCTTCTAGGTTTCAAAACTTGTAAAACAATCCTTTGATCTTGGCGATGGTAATCTGATAGCTTCTGTAACTAGTTGAACATTCTTCAGTCTTGTCCTTCTTCTATTGGTGAAGCTTTGGTCCAGCTGGACTAATTGATCCTTCAAGTTTGAACATTATGGTAGGTGTAGTGAAGGTCTTCAATCTTTGTCTTCCTGGTGAATGAAGGTCTTCAAATCTTCAACCTTGACACAATAATTGTCTACTACCCCCCTTAAAAGAGATTTTCCATAGGGTTCACTTTCATAATAGATCTCCAAGTGGGTTGTTGAAACTTCATTCATCTCAAGGTGACCTCCAGGGTTTATAGAGAAGAGGGAAAGAGTTTAAGAGGAGTAAAATAATCCTACATAAGGAGGAGATACCCAGAAGATAAACAAAATATAACACCAAGATAATCATTAAGCTATCCAAATAAAACTCAAAAGCAACTCTTTTTGGCAAATAGGGTTTTAGTATGACTGCATAGAAAAACGCCAGAAGAAAAATATGCAGACGATACTCGCAAAAAAAAGTTTTGCGTCTACTAGTTAAGAGTCCTACCACTACATGGGTATTAACCAACCTAATCCTATATGGCTGGTCACAATAAATCTTAGGGAAAATCTTCAACGTTGAAAAACAGACCATGATTGATGGTTGTTGACTTCTTGAGTTCTCGTGTTGTCTTCTCTTGGAAAAATGTTGCTACTCAGAGCTTCAGGGTTGAAGTTATCTTGAAATTCTTGGCACATCATGTGAAGCTTCTGACTTTTTGACACCAAGGGCAAGGGAAAGGGTTTCACATACTATAAAGAAGATGGGTAGAGAAGGAGAGTTTAAATTTCAATTGAATTAGATGAGATGACAAAAGCAATAGTGAAGGTGAAGAGTACGGGAATGATCCTTTTCAAAATAGTTTTTTTTATAACAATAGTCCCTAAGGCTTTCCATTTATAACTAAGGCCATGTGACTAGGTTAACCTGGCTCTGATACCACTTCCGTGAGAACCCGGAATTAGCTTCCAGATCCTCCTGTGTATATTTGTCAACCCCAGGATCATTGTTGACAACACAGTGAAATGATATCATTGCACAATACATTAAAGTATTACAAGTAATATATATTGTCACAAGACATACCTAGCGAAATGTCTCATGACATTTATTACATTCAGAAAAACAGCGGAAAGTACAATGCGTAGCGACTCCATCTCAGCCACAGGCAGTCGATGTAGTCCACGTGACCTCACTTCTACAGATCGCCATAGTAGTCGTAGTCATCATCTTCGTCTCCAGGTAACTCTGTTGTCAACAAAATTATTGCCATGAGTACATTACGTACTCAACATGCCTCCCACGGGGAAGGACCTAATAGCTACATGTGGCTTCAAAGGAAGGTTGTATGGCTCATTTGCATAAAGCTAATTTTGTTTGACAAATAAAGCAGTTGCATAAAAGCAGTTTTTGATGAGAATGTGTTTTATCTCCAGAATAACTTTTATCAAAGTGAGGATCCTCGATCAACTCACACTCTTCATAGGTTCCAAGAATAGGGTAAAGAGGGAATAAGCAAAACAGGTCCTGTATGTCAAGAAAGATTCATGTGATGTCCTTGACCGTGGACACGGCTATTCGAATAGTTTTACACTCTGCAGAGGTTGTACACTTTACCCACACGACACAATCCCGACTTGTTGCCACTAGCCGTCGCTAGCGTAGTACACCATCTGGTATACCGGCAGGGAGATTGTGACGAGGTCTTTGGACTAGATCCCCCAAAGATGTGACATGCCCACCGGGTCTGGCGCACGGAACTGAGAGTACGTCCTCAAACCGGTCCCCCCATCTGTGCCGAGGATACTCCCGCAAGGCAGCTATCCCATCTGCGGTACGCGACATCGACACCTAAGGCTGACTAGCTTACTTGACCAAGCCAGTGCCCATATAGCATGTGGTTGTACTGTTATCAATCTTCAAATCCAAGACTTATTAGGCCTTAAGCGGCACGGACGACTGATTGCCCCCTTCAACTCGTGAAGGGCAGCCAATCGCTCCTTCAATCCTTGATTCAGCTGTCGCCCGCGCCAGTATTCAGATGGTAAGTTTCACCCAGAGTAGAAGAGGATAGAGAAGGTCAACAAGGCCAACTTGCCTAGCTCAGCGAGCTCAAAATAAGTTTCAAGTGTCAATGACTAAAAGGACATTCAACAAAGCACCTATAGGGTAATAAGCATGGCTAAGCATTTCTACTCTACCAGAATACTATATAATTCTACTCGGGTGTCAAGTGAATAGGCGACAAGCGGATCAGGGTAATGTGTCAATCGACACATAGCTACGAGAATTAAAATAGCATGCATATAGTAACCATAAAACACAATGCAATTTTGTAAACATAGGATAAGTATGATCAAAGAAGGAGGCATGCCTTCGTTGTTGAGTCCTTCTTCGGTAACCTGTTTCTGTCCATGTCCAACATCGCGTCACTCCCTACTCGTCGTAACGATAGCAAAAGACAAACAATAATATACCAAACAATAGAAGTAATCCAAATAACATCCAAAACAAATTAAGAGTGGATGGATAGCAAGATATGATCAGATGGAGATTCCAAAAGGAGATAACATGACTGGAATGTAAGTAGAGGACTCGATGAATTGACAGGGTTTAGTTGATGATGGATAATCAAGGCTTGCTAACAATACTAACGTTCTAATACGAACTATGATACTAACCACTAGTAGTACCCACTACACATCACACCTAACTATATAACAAAAGCAATGGCATCAACACACATAAAAAGGAACTGTCCTATGCATTTAACTACGCAATCACAACATGACATGCTCAAGGTAAAATTTAACCACAAATAAATAATTAGACATAATATAAATATTTATAATGTTCATCAATAGCATCCAAACATATACATCATCTATTATATTCAAAAGAAAGTAATCCATATGATCATCAAGCCAACATTGTAAACCATACTAGTTAAGCAATCAAATACCATTCAACAACATGGATTTAGTTGATCTACGTCTTGCATAAAACATTACTAAAATAAATAGGATCAAGTCTATTATATATCAAACCAATTCATTTGTAAGGGAATTAACAAGAAACTATACAACACATGGAACAAAAGGATGTACAACTATCCTAAACATGAGATGAACTATCACAACAAGTATAAAGCACTCATAATACTACGTGAGACAAGTCAATCATATAAGAGCAACACAAGTACAACTACAACACCTGGAACATCATAAAATATGAAAGATCACTTGCATGAACGGCATCTAGATATACAACAATGTAATAACTAGGTACTGTATAACGCTAAGTTTGAATGATTCATCACACAAGATGCCCAAAGTATGATACTAATATAATACAAACTCGCCAACAATGGAGATACTTAGTTTGATATCAACTAACATGAAACATCAAGAATGGCAAGAGGACACAACTTACATACTAGTATCTCATATAAAGCACATGACATGTCATACTAAGCATTTAGGGAAGTTAGACAACCAGATCATGACATTCAAGCAATGTACTATACTAGAATGAGTGAAATGACATGCACTTCTATGTAGTCATCATACCACCTGCAAATATATAAAAGGTACACAACTAAGCATCATACAACACACGGATTGGTATAGACACGCGTTATGCAATCAAGTTATACAATCGAATATCATGACATGGTATTGATAAGGCAAGAAATTCTTAAATAAAAGAATGTATGGTATCAACAAATCACTATGATATATCTACCAAGTAAACATTAACCAAATGTATGAACATAAGGTACAAACTACCAATGATATAACACATGGTAGGCATACAACCAAATATGCCTTCTACTTGAGTAAGTACTAACATGACATGTCAATCAACTAAGCATGCATAGCTACTATCCTAGGTAAATATAACACGTTTGCTAATTACTAAGAAATAATAAACTGAACTCTATGTCACAACGAATAAATTCTATATAGAATGCAAATATGACAATGAGATAAAGCAACTATCCATGCAATACTAAACAATAAACATCTACAAAATCGCGTTAACAATTACTCAAAAGTTGCTACTAAAATAACACATAAAACATGACATGTCACACAACTTAGCAAAGTGAGAAAGTGAGCTTGAACCACGCATGATGCGACAGATAATTAAAATGCTAATAGAGTGCCTACAACAAGTAATTCATCATAACCATGGCTATGTTCTAAGTTAACATGCCAATTCAAGACAACTACTATAAAGAAACTAAACAACAAAATAATAGATTGTCGTACCACTATCATAGGCATGACATGATTTTGAATATATAAAACACACATGCTACATGGATGTAAATGAATATAGAAAATATATCTAAGATATATTCATGCTAAACAAAAGGAAATAATCGAAACATGAAATATTCCATTATTCGATACATAAAGCAAAGTTTAGAATAATTCCACATAAATATAAGCATGTCGAGCGTTCACCAAATATTGTACGCTCGCAAACAATAAGTATCAAATATAACCAAAATAATGATAATAAGATTACACTAATAATGCTCCAATCTAATTAAAATAATAACACGTGCCAATCATGTATGAGGGATGATAACTAATGCACCAATCAACTCCTACACAAGGTAATAACTCGAAGGAACTAATACAAAGGCATATCATACTTTTAGATGATGCACAAAGTTATCTACATGAAATGCTACAAAAAAATAAAACGCACCTTCAAATCAATCAAGTAAAACATTTGATACTCCTAGGCATAACGAGAGACATATAAATAACATACCAATAGAAAAGTTTTACCAACACAAAACCTATTTGGATTCCATACAAAAAGAACGACTAAGATTATATCTCTTCTACCGATCACAAGATAGAACCCACAATCTAACCCCATCACTGGATTTCTATGGTCATATGGAGAATTTTATCTATTGGGCTCAAAGTCATATGATGAACAAAACTAAAGAATTCTGCCATCAAATCGAATTCAGTTTTGGACATACGCGGCCAACGACAGAGATAGGTCGAATCATGATGTCTACGGGATACACTAGGTGATGGCAAGTACGCATGCAAAAGGAATTTGATAGAGGCTCACCGAGTTTGATGGAACAGTGCGACGAACTTGATGAATAGTGTACGCGGACATGCAGAATTCTTCGTGTGTGCTTGACGGATCGCGTTCATTCTTCCCTGAATGGAACCATGGTGTGCAAGGGAACCTTCTGGCGCAAGGGCATGGATGGAGATGGTCCGAGTCACCGGGAACGAGCGCCGGCATCCATGGAGCAGCAGCAGTTCGGAGAGAGTTTTGGAGAGATTGTGGAAGGGAGAAGGGAGGAGTTGATATGGGGCACACATATATATACTCACGGATTTGAGAACGCTCGAGAGAATCAGGAGTGCTAGTGCCTGTACGTTTTAGCTTCGTGTGCTCATGTACGTTCAAGTGTGGGTGGAGCCGTGAGGAAGGAGAAGCGCTTGGGTTGGCGTTGGAAGATGGAAGGTGGAGAGCAATAAGGAAGGAAAGAGGAATTAAAGGAGGATGCAGGAGTTTCCTATGTACATGTAGGCAGTTGTTTCTCTTCTGTAGATTGAAACGTACGGAGGGAGCGAAGAGGAGGCGCTGGCTTGGCTGGGTATTGGCCCAATTTGGCTTTGGTCCAAGTGGGAGAGAAAGAAGAAAGAAAAAGTTGGCTGTTGGCCCATTCGGGTGTGAGAAAAATATAGGTGGGCTTAACACAGGGAAGAGAGAGGAAAGAAATACTGTCCACGGAAATTTGGTACAAAGTTTGAGAGAGGGAAACAAATTGATTTTCCTAAAAGGAAAATCTAGTAATGAAAAAGAAGCTCAAACAAAATATCACGAACTTAGAAATTGAAAAAAGTGCACACACGCATAATTAAATATAAACAAGACGAGAAATAAAACACAGCTAAAAGAAATGAGGAAACCTCAAATTTAATTTAAGTTGGCATTGGCTCCTCCAAATTTATAAAACTCAATTTAAGCTTGTTAACAAATAAAACAGAACAAAATTTTATCGCCCTGATTTTTGGAAAACTTTTTCTTAAACATTCCGAGAAGCGGGACGTTACATGGGCCAAAGCCTTTGGAGCCGTGCCTGATAATCAACTTCGAAATGATTTCTACCAGATCCAGCAGGAAATTGCGTCCATCATCATGAAAGATGTCCTCGAAGAGAATGGGATGTTCTACGGCGGCCCAATATCGCGAGCTGACGTCCGAACCCGCATTGCCCTACAGCGTCAGGACATGACGCCTTTCACTAAGTTTGGGTGCACCCTTCCGGACATGGACAGATGGGAAGTGCACTGCTTAAAAATAATGTGTCTATTTAGTTACTTGTTACTTTCTATATGATGAAACTTGGAATCTCTCGGTACGACGAAACTATTAGATGTATGGTGCTGCGCTCTAGTTAATTACTTTTGGTGCGATGAAATTTGTTAACTATGTTTACTATATATGTTGCTTCTATTTCATAACTGTTTCGCTGATATATATATATATATATATATATATATGTGTGTGTGTGTGTGTGTGTGTGTGTGTGTGTGTGTGTGTGCGTATGTGTGCATCTCTGACAGGTATATAGATCAATGATGGCGAGGAATTGGTATGCCGTGTATGTAGGGCATGTTCCGGATGTGTATGATGAGTGGCCAGAGTGTCAGGCACAAGTCTCTGGCTTCTCCGGCGGAAGCCAGAAAGGGTTTGATAGCAGAGCGGAAGCCGAAGCTAGTTACTTGAGATTCATAGCACAACAGGGGATTCGGAACCAGCGCCGCTGCAAAAACTACTACATAATACCGTTTTTGATCATCGTGATCGCTCTTATGTCGTATGTCATAGTTTAGGTAGGTGATGAAACATGTGTCTACGGTGACAATGTAAGAGACATGTGACCATTAAATTGTATCGCTATTTCGAGATGATGATGAGATTGACATCATTTGTGTTGAGACTATGTTGATATGATGATACTATGTTGTACCACTTCGATGATGATGATGAGACATTCCTTTTTCATATAGTTTCAGTGTATGTGTATGTTGTAATTGTATAAAACCTGTAAAAATACGAATACATCAACATAAAAAAAGAAAATACTAGCAATAGCATGGGGTATTGGAGTAGTAGCAGCGCAGCCTTACCAGTAGTCTTGCTTGTAGGGGCACGCTACTAGTATTAGCAGTAGCGATGGACAGAGGTGCGCTACTGCTAGATATAGATAGCAGTAGCGTTGGTTCAAACAAGCGCTACTGCTACAAAATAGCTGTAGCGCTGTAGTAGTAGCGCGCCTGCCCGTGCTACTAATAGCGAAAAACCAGCGCTACTGGTAAGGGTTTTCCTAGTAGTGAGAGATCCGAGCAGGTCACTTAGTGAGTTGCCAAGTCAGGGCGGTCACTAGTGAGTCGCCAAGTCTGGTTGGGTCATATTTCCGGCCAGGTCATACCGCAGGGTATATCTCCGACATTAGCCCCTAGTTTAATTTGGATTTATCCATGTTAAACTGATCCTGCAAAATAAATACAAGAACAAATTTGACAGGTTGTGCTCCGGGTTAAAAAATTCTTTGTAAGCCGACACCTGATCATCCTTAAGTCCTTGTCATTTCCTTCTTCTAGAAAGTCCAGGTCAATAGATCAGCTTCATAATCAATTTGCTGACATTGGCTTCTCACAGAAATATTATGAAGAATAATTCATTTGATTCAGCTCCCAATGCTTAGCAAAAAATATTGGTCTTGAAATACTTATCTGATTTTCAGCCGGCTTGAAGATGTAGATCTTGACAATGTATGATTACCAAAATCGTTGGGTTATAAATAGATGATGCCGAGTCATAATTGTTGCCGATGCCGGGTCATAATTGTTGCAGGCTCCAGGTCAATCTGGTTTGCTCAAAACTAAGGATTTGAAGATTTTTCTCCCTTATATCCATATTACCTGTAGCCCCCAAGTCTTGAGCAGAACAAAGTGATGACTTAAGACTTGCTTCAATATAAATATTAGCACCTTGAAGAAATCCATGTTGTTCATCTTAGTCACTAGTAAAAACTGAATATTCCATATATATAGCCCCCAAGTGTTGGTTTGTCATGCTTGCAGCAACCTGGAACTTGTAATTGTCTTATGCTCATAAAAACTTCAACCAGTGTAGCCCCCAAGGGTCGGGTCATTATTCAATAATGAGCTGGGACTTTGTAGATATGATCATGTAAACTTGAACGGCAACGTGTAGCCCCCAAGGGCCGGCTCAGTAATATAAAACTGAGCTAGGACTTTATATATACTTAATTTGAAAATAACATCATATGATGTGTCCTTCACCGTAGGGCTTGAACCCACATCCACAAGGTTAAGAGCCTTGTGCTTTACCAACTAAGCAACAGACCCTTAAAATAATGGATTTTAATTGTGTACCTTGAATTTTTAGCATGAGCAAGTAGTAGCCCCCAAGGGCCGGCTCATTACGATGTGATGAGTCGGGTCTTCAATAGGGCAAGTAAAAAATGACTTTGCATTAGCCCCCAAGTGCCATGGTGCATGCTGACAGTGACATGGGACTTGCATATTTTATGTAATCATGATTTGAATAATGTAGCCCCCAAATGCCGGGTCGTAAGCCTGCAGCGACTCGGGACTATTCCTTCCATTGTAAATAAAATCATATCCATTAATAAAGAAATAATAGCCATTGCGCTGAAGCAACTTTGAAAACCTCAATCATAATACTGGTTATTGATAACCATAATTAAATCCAGCCATGTTGGCTATTCAAGATTTGAATAATATAACCCGGTTTGAAAATCGGTTCCTGCACACAAATAAATCACAAGTGCCCTGGCGGTTTACCGTGGGGCGGGTCATGATGCCCAGTATAAGTCCCCATAGAAGTCCAGAATCAGGGTAGGGGTAATATCCCAAATATCAGACATAATCAGGGCTGGTTGGCCCGACTTGTAAAAAACCATATGGTGAGAAAAAGAGGCAATATAAATCCAAAACAAAATAAAAACTCCAATGAAAAAACACGAGGCTTTTGCAGGCCGCCAAGCCAAAGTTTCTTCTCCAATGAAACTAGCATGATGGCCACTGGAAGGTACGCGCTTTCCATGAGCCGGCTCTCACATGACCCAATCGACATTTGAACCCATATAATTTCAGGTCTTATTTAAAGATAGACTTATCAGGAGTATGGGGGGTCGGAGCAGCATCGTGCATCACAGGCCGATTTATCCAAGTTTCAAGGAAGTCGGCTTATGAGCCTGGATCTATCCTGACTATCTGTAAGCCGTGCTCTCACATGACAAACCGGCATTTTAAATTTAACAAGCTCAGGATCTTTGGTGAATACACCGTAAAAGATTGATTGTTAAGAGTTCAGCGGGTCAATCAGGATTACCTGATGAAGAAGCGGCTGGTATACAGGTAGGATGACCCGGAAGGGTTACGTCCTCTTTGGTGAATACACTGATAACCCACAAGTATAGGGGATCACAACAGTTTTCGATAAGTAAGAGTGTCGAACCCAACGAGGAGCTAAAGGAAGAACAAATATTCCCTCAAGTTCTATCGACCATCGATACAACTCTACACACGCTTGACGTTCGCTTTACCTAGAACAAGTATGAAACTAGAAGTGCTTTGTAGGTGTTGTTGGATAGATTTGAAAGATAATAAAGATTACGTAAATAAAAAGTAGGGACTGTTTAGATAAAGACACAACTAAGTTAGGTTTAGTAGAGAGCTTGTTGTTACGAGAAAGTTATTTGTCCCTAGGCAATCGATAACTAGACCGGTAATCATTGTTGCAATTTTATTTGAGGGAGAGGTATAAGCTAACATACTTTCTCTACTTGGATCATATGCACTTATGATTGGAACTCTAGCAAGCATCCGCAACTACTAAAGATCATTAAGGTAAAACCCAACCATAGCATTAAAGCATCAAGTCCTCTTTATCCCATACGCAACAACCCCCTTACTCGGGTTTGTGTTTCAGTCACTCACGCAACCCACTATAAGCGAATCATGAACGTATTGCAACACCCTACAGCGGGGATCCCTCACGCTTGCGCGGCACGAAGAGCACCATAGGACAGCACCAATAATAAACACATGCAACTCAAACCAATCTTGATCATCAAATAGCCCATAGGACAAAACGGATCTACTCAAACATCATAGGATAGCCATACATCATTGGGAAATAATATATAGCGTTGAGCACCATGTTTAAGTAGAGATTACAGTGGGTAAGAGAGAGGTTACTCCACTACATAGAGGGGGGAAGAGTTGGTGATGATGGCGGTGAAGTTGTCGGTGAAGATTGCGGTGATGATGATGGCCATGGCAGCGTTCCGGCGCCACCGGAAGAGAAGGGGAGAGGGGGACCCTTCGTCTTCTTCTTCCTTTACCTCCTCCCTAGATGGGAGAAGGGTTTCCCCTCTGGTCCTTGGCCTCCATGGCATGGGAGGGGTGAGAGCCCCTCCGAAATTGGATCTGTCTCTCTGTCTCTCTCTGTTTCTGCGTTCTCAGATTCTTCCCTTTCACCGTTTCTTATATTCCCAGAGATCCGTAACTCCTATTGGGCTGAAATTTTTAACACGATCTCTATCCGGGTATTAGCTTTCTTGCAGCGGAAGAAGGGCATCAACCGCCTTACGGGGTGGCCACGAGGGTCAGGGGCGCGCCTAGGGGGTGGGGCGCGCCCCCCTGCCTCGTGCCTCCCTCGGGCACCGTCTTGCGTGGATTTTTCTTCCCAAAAATCATATATATTCCAAAAAAATCTCCGTCTGTTTTTATCCCGTTTGGACTCCGTTTGATATGGATATTCTGCGAAACAAAAAACATGCAACAAACCGGAACTGGCACTGGGCACTGGATCAATATGTTAGTCCCAAAAATAGTATAAAAAGTTGCCAAAAGTATATGAAAGTTGTAGAATATTGGCATGGAACAATCAAAAATTATAGATACGACGGAGATGTATGAGCATCCCCAAGCTTAATTCCTGCTCGTCCTCGAGTAGGTAAATGATAAAAAATATAATTTTTGATGTGGAATGCTACCTAGCATAATCTTGATCACATATCTAATCATGGCATGAATATTAAGATACGAGTGATTCAAAGCAATAGTCTATCATTTGACATAAAAACAATAATACTTCAAGCCTACTAATAAAGCAATCATGTCTTTTCAAAATAACATGGCCAAAGAAAGTTATCCCTACAAAATCATATGGTCTGGCTATGCTCCATCTTCACCACACAAAATATTTACATCATGCACAACCCCGATTGCAAGCCAAGCAATTGTTTCATACTTTTGACGTTCTCAAACCTTTTCAAATTTCAAGCAATACATGAGCGTGAGCCGTGGACATAGCACTGTAGGTGGAATAGAATGGTGGTTGTGGAGAAGACAAAAAGGAGAAGATAGTCTCACATCAACTAGGCGTGTCAACGGGCTATGGAGATGCCCATCAATAGATATCAATGTGAGTGAGTAGGGATTGCCATGCAACAGATGCACTAGAGCTATAAGTGTATGAAAGCTCCAACTGAAACTAAGTGGGTGTGCATCCAACTTGCTTGCTCATGAAGACCTCAGGCATCTGAGGAAGCCCATCATCAGAATATACAAGCCAAGTTCTATAATGAAAATTCCCACTAGTATATGAAAGTGATAACTCAAGAGACTCTCTATATGAAGAACATGGTGCTACTCTGAAGCACAAGTGTGGTAAAAGGATAGTAACATTGCCCCTTCTCTCTTTTTCTCTCTTTTTTGTTTTTCTTTTGTTTTTTTGGTGGGCTTCTTTGGCCTCTTATTTTTATTTGGGCTTCTTTGGCCTCTTTTATTTATTTTTAAAGTCCGGAGTCTCATCCCGACTTGTGGGGGAATCATAGTCTCCACCATCCTTTCCTCACTGGGGCAATGCTCTAATAATGATGATCATCGCACTTTCATTTACTTACAACTCAATATTACAACTCGGTATCTAGAACAAATATATGACTCTATATGAATGCCTCCGGCGGTGTACCGGGATGAGAAATGATCTAGCGTAGCAATGACATCAAAAAATGGACAAGCCATGAAAACATCATGCTAGCTATCTTACGATCATGCAAAGTAATATGACAATGAATGCTCAAGTCATGTATATGATGATGGAAGTTGCATGACAATATATCTCGGAATGGCTATGGAAATGCCATGATAGGTAGGTATGGTGGCTGTTTTGAGGAAGGTATATGGTGGGTTTAAGGTACCGGCGAAAGTTGTGCGATACTAGAGAGGCTGGCAATGATGGAAGGGTGAGAGTGCGTATAATCCATGGACTCAACATTAGTCATAAAGAACTCACATACTTATTGCAAAAGTCTATTAGATATCGAAACAAAGTACTATGTGCATGCTCCTAGGGGGATAGATTGGTAGGAAAAGACCATCGCTCGTCCCCGACCGCCAGTCATAAGGAAGGCAATCAATAAATAAATCATGCTCCGACTTCATCACATAACAATTCACCATACGTGCATGCTACGGGAATCAAAAACCTCAAAACAAGTATTTCTACTAATCCACAACTACCCACTAGCATGACTCTAATATCACCATCTTTATATCGCAAAACTATTGCAAGGAATCAAACATATCATATTCAGTGATCTAGAAGTTTTATGTAGGATTTTATGACTAACCATGTGAATGACCAATTCCTGTCATCTCTCTAAATAGATATAAGTGAAGCAAGAGAGTTTAAATCTTTCTACAAAAGATATGCCCACGCTCTAACAAATATAAGTGAAGTAAAAGAGCATTCTGCATATGGCGGTTTTCTATGTAAAGAGAAACAAGCAATCCAAACTTCAAATGATATAAGTGAAGCACATGAAGCATTCTATAAAGCCATACTCAAAAGATATAAGTGAAGTGCATAGAGCATTCTATAAATAAACCAAGGAATATCTCATACCAGCATGGTGCATAAAAGAAAAGTGAAAACTAAATGCAAAAGACGCTCCAAGATTGCACATATCGCATGAACGAAACGAATCCGAAAACATACCAATAATTGTTGAAGAAAGAGGGGATGCCTTCTGGGGCATCCCCAAGATTAGACGCTTGAGTATCCTTGAATATTTACTTGGGGTTCCTCGGGCATCCCCAATCTTGAGCTCTTGCCTCTCTTCCTTCTTCTCACATCGAGACCTTCTCGATCATCAACACTTCATCCACACAAAACTTCAACAGAAAACTCAGTAAGATCCGTCAGTATAATAAAGCAAACCATTACTCTAAGTACTATTGCAAACCAATTCATATTTTGTTTTTGCATTGTGTCTACTGTAATATAACTTTTTCATGGCTTAATCCACTGATATGAATCAATAGTTTCATCAAAACAAGCAAACTATGCATCAAAAACAGAATCTGTCTAAAACAGAACAGTCTGTAATAATCTGAACATTCACCATACTTCTGATACTTGAAAAATTCTACCAAAATTATGAAAATTAAACAATTTTTATAGAAAGACAGTTCAAAAAGAATCAGAACCATTTGACGTTCCAGTAAAAAACTTAAAATCGTGCACTACAGCCAAAGTTTATGTCCTGCACCGTACAAACCAACAAGCATTGTAAACATCCTAAAGGCAAACCTTAGCACATTACTTTTATAATATAATGGAATTGTACAAGGGGATAATTATTTTTGTTGAAAATTTTCTGTAATCAAGATTCAAAAAGTTTCCGTGAGCATGAACAAGGTTCAAGGCTAGCTCCCACTTCAACAATGCTTGTCTTTCTCACTTTCGCTTTCCTTTTTGAATAAGTTTTAGGTTCCCCTCTTTATTTTTATTGTTTTTAAACTATATAAAAGCACTCAATAGAAATAAATGACTCTCTAAAACTTCCGGGTTGTCTCTCTGGCAGCGCTTTCTTTAAAGTCATTAAGCTAGGCATATAGTGCTCAAGTAGTGAATCCACCCGGATCCCAAGGTATATCAAAGCCAATTTTAATTAGCAATGATTTGTAGTTTAGTAGTGAGCACAAAGCAACATATATCATGTAATGAAGAAGTCTAACTCTCTTCCTATGCATCGGCATGTCATAAAAGAACAATTCATGCACACATAGTTAAGGCCAATGCATAGTATAAACAATTTCTTGCAATTTTATCGTGTTGGAAACATAGAGAGGTGGAGATATAGTTCCTCTATCATAATAATTGCAAGTAGGAGCAGCAAGAACATGCATATTATATCTATAAAAATCATCATGTGCAACAGTAAAAGGCAACCCATCAATATAATCCTTAATAAGCACAAACTTCTCCGATATATTGTAGTTTGGAGAATTCAAAAAGATAATAGGACTATCATGTGTGGGTGCAATAGCAACAATTTCATGTTTAACATAAGGAACTATAGCAAGTTTATCTCCATAAGCATCATTCATATTGGCATCATGGCCACAAGCATAGCAAGCATCGTCAAAAAAGGATATTTCAAGAGAATCAACGGGATCATAACAATCATCATAGCAATCATCCTTCGGTAAGAATGAAGGGAAATTAAACAATGTATGAGTGGAAGAGTTACTCTCATTAGAAGGTGGGCATGGGTGATCAATCCGCTCTTCCTCCTTTTGTTCTTTGCTCTCCTCCTCATCCTTTTCATCCAATGAGCTCAAAGTTTTGTCAATTTCTTCTTCCATAGATTCCTGCAAAACATTAGTCTCTTCTGGGACAGTGGAGACTTTCTCAATAAACGCATCAATATCGGAATTGTATTCATAATTCTCATAACAATATTTAAGGATAGCTAAATTTGCAGGTCTGTAGACAGCATCATAAATATTTTCATATTCTTTGAACATAGATTGAATTTCATAAGCACCCATAAAAGCAACAAATTCTTCTATTTGTTCCACATCATAGTAATCATATATACCATTAGCATAAGAAGCAAAGGTTTTATTATCATTAAATTCACATGAAAAGGGAAGGTGTGGAGCCTTCATCCTAGAGCAACAAGTATAATCATATCTCAAGCATAGTTGCCTAGCATACCAATACAACATATAAATTTGATCCCATAATAGTTTCCCTTTTTGAGTCAAGCGATAATCCCTAAAGTATTCACGTTGATCCAACGTGTCTCCCATTACCAAATTGAACGGGGTTTTCTCTGGATTATCAAAGTAGTACATAATATCTGTCACATAACGAGCATCGAGGGTTTTAGGAGGTTCCTCATCTCCATGAGCAGCAAGTACACCTAATTTTTTTGGTATTTCGTGTTCCATATCCATAACTAAAGATAAGGAACAACTAAGAACAGCAAATAAAAATTACTTAGTGATAAAGCAAACAAGCACACACGAGAATATTCACCCCACGCAACGCCCGCCAGAAAAAGGTCTTGATAACCCACAAGTATAGGGGATCGCAACAGTTTTCGATAAGTAAGAGTGTCGAACCCAACAAGGAGCTAAAGGTAGAACAAATATTCCCTCAAGTTCTATCGACCACCGATACATCTCTACGCACGCTTGACGTTCGCTTTACCTAGAACAAGTATGAAACTAGAAGTGATTTGTAGGTGTTGTTGCATAGGTTTGCAAGATAATAAAGATTACGTAAATAAAAAGTAGGGCCTGTTTAGATAAAGACACAACTAAGTTAGGTTTAGTAGAGAGCTTGTTGTTACGAGAAAGTTATTTGTCCCTAGGCAATCGATAACTAGACCGGTAATCATTATTGCAATTTTATTTGAGGGAGAGGCATAAGCTAACATACTTTCTCTACTTGGATCATATGCACTTATGATTGGAACTCTAGCAAGTATCCGCAACTAATAAGATCATTAAGGTAAAACCCAATGTAGGATCGAAAGTATGTCTAGAGGGGGGTGATTAGACTACTTGACCAAATAAAAATCTAGCCTTTTCCCAATTTTAGTTCTTGGCAGATTTTAGCTATCTTAGCACAAGTCAAGAAATCTCCACACAATTCAAGCAAGCATGCAAAAGAGTATATGAGCAACGGAAAGTAAAGCATGCAACTTGCAAGAATGTAAAGGGAAGGGTTTGGAGGATTCAAATGCAATTGGAGACACGGATGTTTTTGTCGTGGTTCCGATAGGTGGTGCTATCGTACATCCACGTTGATGGAGACTTCAACCCACGGAGGGTAACGGTTGCGCGAGTCCACGAAGGGCTCCACCCACGAAGGGTCCACGAAGAAGCAACCTTATCTATTCCATCACGGCTGTCGCCCACGAAGGACTTGCCTCACCAGCGGTAGATCTTCACGAAGTAGGCGATCTCCTTGCCCTTACAAACTCCTTGGTTCGACTCCACAATCTTGTCGGAGGCTCCAAGTGACACCTAGACAATCTAGGATACACCACTCTCCAAGAAGTAACAAATGGTGTGTTGATGATGAACTCCTTGCTCTTGTGCTTCAAATGATAGTCTCCCCAACACTCAACTCTCTCTCACAGGATTTGGATTTGGTGGAAAGAAGATTTGAGTGGAAAGCAACTTGGGGAAGGCTAGAGATCAAGATTCATATGGTTGGAATGGAATATCTTGACCTCAACACAAGTGTAGGTGGTTCTCTCTCAGAAAATGTGTATTGGAAGTGTAGGTATGTTCTGATGGCTCTCCCCACGAATGAAGAGTGGGTGGAGGGGTATATATAGCCTCCACACAAAATCTAACCGTTACACACAATTTGCCAAACTCGATGGGACCGAATGGTTAAACTCGGTCGGACCGATTCAGCAAACCTAGTGACCGTTAGGATTTTCGGTGGGACTGAGATGCAACTCGGTAGGACCGATATGGTTAGGGTTAAGGCATAACGTAATCTCGGTGTGACCGATTACACAAACTCGGTGGGACCGATTTTGGTAATAAGCTAACCAGAGAGTTGGTCAAGTAAACTCGGTGGGACCGATTCGCTCATCTCGGTGAGACCGAAGTGTTACAAAAGGGAAACAAAGAGTTTACATTGCAATCTCGGTGGGACCTATCGCTCATCTCGGTAAGACCGAAACGTTATGAAGGGAAATAGAGAGATTACAATCCCATCTCAGTGAGACCGAGATCCCTATCGGTGAGACTGATTTGCCTAGGGTTTGTGGCAGTGGTTATGACATTTGAAACTCGGTGGCGCCGGATAGAAAGAATCGGTGGGGCCGAGTTTGACTTTTGGTTTAGGTCATATGTGGATGTGGGAAGGTAGTTGAGGATTTTGGAGCATATCACTAAGAATTTTGAGCAAGTAAGCCATTAAGCAACACCTCATCCCTCCTTGATAGTATTGGCTTTTCCTATAGACTCAATGTGATCTTGGATCACTAAAATATAAAATGTAGAGTCTTGAGCTTCAAGCTTGAGCCAAACTTTTTGTCCTTAGAATTTTGAGGGATCCACTTTCCTCATCCATGCCATGCCATTCATTGAGCTTTTCCTGAAATATTAATCTTGGAATAATGTTAGCTCAATGAGCTATATGTTGTTAGGAATTACCAAAACCACCCAGGGATAGTTGCACTTTCACCCAACCATAGCATTAAAGCATCAAGTCCTCTTTATCCCATACGCAACAACCCCACTTGGATTTGTGTTTCAGTCACTCACGCAACCCACTATAAGCGAATCATGAATGTATTGCAACACCCTACAACGGGGATCCCCCATGCTTGCGCGGCACGGAGAGCACCATAGGACAGCACAAATAATAAAACATGCAACTCAAACCAATCTTGATCATCAAATACCCCATAGGACAAAACGGATCTACTCAAACATCATAGGATAGCCATACATCATTGGGAAATAATATATAGTGTTGAGCACCATGTTTAAGTAGAGATTACAGCAGGTAAGAGAGAGGTTACTCCGCTGCATAGAGGGGGGAAGAGTTGGTGATGATGGTGGTGAAGTTGTTGGTGAAGATTGCGGTGCTGATGATGGCCATGGCAGCGTTCCGGCGCCACCGGAAGAGAAGGGGAGAGGGGGGCCCTTCGTCTTCTTCTTCCTTAACCTCCTCCCTAAATGGGAGAAGGGTTTCCCCTCTAGTCCTTGGCCTCCATGGCGTGGGAGGGGCGAGAGCCCCTCCGAGATTGGATCTGTCTCTCTGTCTCTCTCTGTTTCTGCGTTCCCAGATTCTTCCCTTTCACCGTTTCTTATATTACCAGAGATCCGTAACTCCGATTGGGCTGAAAGTTTTAACACGATCTCTATCCGAATATTAGCTTTCTTGCGGCGAAAGAAGGGCATCAACCGCCTTACGAGGTGGCCACGAGGGTCAGGGGCGCACCCGGGGGGTGGGGCGCACCCCCCTGCCTCGTGCCTCCCTCGGGCACTGTCTCGCGTGGATTTTTCTTCCCAAAAATCATATATATTCCCCAAAAAATCTCCGTTAGTTTTTATCCCGTTTGGACTCTGTTTGATATGGATATTCTGCGAAACAAAAAACATGCAACAAACAGGAACTAGCACTGGGCACTGGATCAATATGTTAGTCCCAAAAATACTATAAAAAGTTGCCAAAAGTATATGAAAGTTGTAGAATATTGGCATGGAACAATCAAAAATTATAGATACGATGGAGACGTATCATACACCTATGTTTGAAAAAGATAACCCCGTCAAGAGGGTAGTAACGCCATGTCCTCTTTGGTGAATACACCTATGTTTGAACAGGAAGCCCGCAAGTGACATATTTCTGAGCCGTGCTCAGCAGGTACCTATGTTTGAGCTGTGCTGTGCATCAAACTCTCCTTGGTCCCTGTAATTCGGGCATCAAGCCTCCTAGTGATTTGTAATGAGGCGTGTAAGCCGGATAGGATACCCATGTTTGAACAGTGCATCATGGCAACGAGTTCTCTTTGGCATCCTTTAATTTTTTTGAGGACTCGAACTTTGTGAGAGATAATTCTTTTTTGAACCGGAATTTTAAGCCGGATATTGAGAGCTTTAAAGCTTTGTGAGAGACAGATTTCCCTTGAACCGGAATCTGCTCAAACTGGCAACATTTACTGAGCCATGTTCATGTAGCCCCCGAGTCTTAAGGCGACTCGAGGAGTTGGCTTGAGATTCTCCATACTTGACCGAGATATAAACCAGCATGAGTCATTCAACAGCTCAGTGATATAATAGTCCGTTTTGAAGTAGACAACTTGTCCTGCGTTAGAGAGCTTGGAAGCTAGAGTAATTGTTCTTTTTAAAGAAAGCAATATGTAATATAAAAATATACTGGATGGATTTCACCTGATATGTTAGGTCAGAAATTATCCACCCCGGAGTTGATGATCACCATGGTGAAGCTGAAATTAACCATGGTCGAGTCGGCCGCGGTATTGTAAGCCGGTGCGGACGGGCGAGGCAATCTCAGGCACAGTAAGCTGCGCAAACAGGCGAGTAATCACAGGCGCAGTAAGCCGCACAGATGGGCAAGTTGATGTAGACCGGGCCACAGGGGCGGCGACTTGCGCACGTCCATTCATTGGGTAGTGCGGCACGGATGAAAATGTCGCTGCCAGTGCGTGCTCCATACCCGTAGTATAACGCCTCATTTATAATGAACAATTGTCCTGCGAAACAATACCACATACCAGAGTAATTGTTCTCATATAAGATGTGCTCATAAAATACATAAGGAGGATAGCACCTGATGTTTCTATGCGTTGTCGAGCCAGTCATTGTGACAAGGCATAATTAAGCAGCAACAACAGTAGATTAGCTGTTGTTCTGAATCGGCCGTGACAGCAAAACAACTGATCATATAGCTTGAGCCACCTCTGTTCCTTTTCGCAACTTCAGGTCTCATACAAATTCGTGGTTTTACTCCTCACATAGAATGACAAATAGGCAGCAATTTTCCATCTTTAGGAATATTCTGCTGTTTTATATAATCCATCACTGCAGATACCCTCCTCCAGGTGATGGTCAAAATCCCAATCATTGCTAATAATCATCTCTAGAAATCTTCTATGGTTGCGGAGAGCCGTTCTTGCCAGCCAAATAAACCACGGGAAACATTTTGTAGTCCTTTCCCAAAAAATCTTCACAACGCACTGTCATGGTTGACTAATTTGATCATATAATGCTGTTGTCTGCCAAAAATCCATCAACCTTAAAAATTTATCCGTGACCTCCTCAAAACTACTAGTTAATGAGGCATCAGCGACAAGCTCTGACTTGGAGGACATGTTAGACTTTGTGCTAGTTGCAGCCAATTCTGATCCACATGTTCTAAAACCGTATTAATGTTTATTCCAGACAGTAGCATTAGTGGGTGATTTTATCTTTGACGCCTCCAAAGCACGAGCCACCACTTAGGTTGGCCATAGTGGGGGTAACATAACTAGTATCATATATTTGAGACTCGCAAACATGCTTACATGGTAGGAAATTAAAGAAGAGAGAGAGGGTCATAGTAACATAGGTAGATACCGTAATATAATAAATGTTATGTTACTATGTGTCATGCATGGCAATAAATGAGACCACCTATGATACTACTTTATGATATAATAAATGTTATGCTACTATGTGTCATGCATGGCAATAAATGAGACCACCTATGATACTACTTTATAATACTATGCACTATGGATATAGTATCATACACTAGTATCATATGCATGATACTAGTATATGTTACTCTCCACTATGACCAGCCTTAGTGCCCATCACGAGCGCGCAGTGCAGCTGTCCGCCATACAGATCGCGGGCCTCGCCCCCTCGTAGTTTACACACCGCGGCCGCAGCTCACGACAGAGGTGGAGCAAGGTGGAGGAAGCTCGGGACTGCGGGGGAGAAGTCGCACGGCAAGGCAGCAGGACCGGCTCGAGGCGACGTCGTACGGATGGCGGCTCAAGCGGCAGGGGAGACAGCTGCAGGTTGAGGCAGTATGCGGGCGCGCGGCGATCCGGCAACAGCGAGAACGTCGAGTATACAGGGCCGTACGCGGAGGTGATTCACGGTGTGGGTCGGCTCTTCGGTGGGAGCTCGATGCAAGGCAACCCGGAGGCGCGGGGTGCAGGCAGTTGGCGACGGCTTGGCCCTAGCACAGGCGGAGGCAGGTGGGCACGTGGCATAGGAGGGCAACACGGAGTCGAAGACCGGTGACCCGCCACATGGCTCGCGAAAGTGGCGAAGCGGGCGGCGAAGTAGGGACCGCGATGGTAGTTTGAAGCAAGGCACCATGACCGGCTCGGGGTGCGGCATCAGAATCGGTCGGGCGTCTCAAGGCCGCGGTAGTGGCGGTTCGTCACAGCAGAAGCAGACGCGCCATGAAGGCAACCGGCGGCTCGCGCGAGGGCCGCAGCTCAGACAACAGCAACTGTGGCAGGGTACGGTCGTGGAGGCAAAGGCAGGTCTCGGCGGCGGCTCAGGATCTGTGTTTTGGCTTTCGGTTTGTGAATTTTCTCGGCCCTAACAGAGATGGCCGAAATTCGGTCATTTTAAAAATTTCGGTAAAATCTTGGACGAAATTGTGAAACCAAAATTTAACCAAAATACGAACCAAAAAATAAAATCAAGTGGAACAAAAGCTAACTATACGCATAAATCCTCGGGAGTACAAAGTATAGTGTTTAGCAGATTAGTACTGGGGATTAGAAACATCATAAAACAAATCTCACGGATTAGTTTAAGACCTGACGGTCCACACAAACATCTTGCAAGAAAAGTCCATGTAGAGATCGCCATGGAGCAGCATGACGGAGGCTTCAAGAACCGAGTGAAGAAGATTTGTTAATTGCATCGACCATGAAGGGGGGAGGGGGATGTTGTTGACGGAATCATCCACATCCGGCAGAGGTCGGCGACAGCGGCCGGGGAGGCGCGCCTGCTGGTGTGCCCTGTGCGCAGCGCCGCCGCGGTGGCACGCACAGGAGGAGCAGGAGGAGATAAGATTCTTTAGGGTTTGGGTGTACGGTTGAGCATTTTACTGAGGCAAATCATACTGGGAACGCTTCAGAAGTTGGGCTGGGCCATGAAAATTCAAATTGGGCCGAAAAGTTTGACCGATAAAGACATTTACCGGGCCAGGCCGAGATGGAAAATTTTCGGCCGAAATCTGATTTTCTCGGCCGAAAATCAAAACACAGCTCAGGATGGAGGTGGCGCAACAACGGCTCGGACACGGCCAAGAAGGAACGAGTCCGAGTGGGAGGCAGCTTGTAGGCAATGGCGTGGTGTGATTCGGAGGAGGCGAACGCAGTCGCGGCTTAAGGCGAACGTGGGACCGGCAACGCGGCGAGCCACGACGGCGGGCCTCAGCCAATGTGAGGCGATGTCTAGTGCAAGCGGTTCTCAGCCGGGGATAAGTCGGCCTGGAACGGAGATGGCCGGCCGCTTGGAGCCGGAGGCGGCGCAAAACACGGCGGCGAGGCATGCCGGCAAGGGGAAAACATGTCGTAGCCGTATCCACTTCCGGGTCGTGGTCAACTTTTTTCTTTCCTGATCCGATTTTCACCGTTTGACAGCTGCCAGTCCTCCAAAATCGATCTACCTTTGGTTTATCTCTTAGGTCTCGTCAACTCGACGTCTTTGCAGCAACCAGCGACACACTTTTTTAACTCCGATCTGATTTAGAACGCCGCGGCAATCCTTCCAATTGTGACCGATCACTCGAAGTTGACGTAGATCCTTCTTAACCGATTTTTCTCGATCCAAAAATTCATGAACTCCTCGATCCCTCGGAGAGATCCCTCCAGGAACTCATCACCACCGTGCATAGGCCCCACGGTGGGCGCCAACTGTCATGGAATTGTCACGACAGATGTCCTTAGTGTGAGGACTTAGTGGTGAGGCCAACGCATCTATGTGGTAGCTTGAGAGGATTTGAACGGGACGAGAGACATGACGTTTTTACCCAGGTTCGGCCCCTCATGATGGAGGTAAAAGCCTACATCCTGCTTTATTGATATTGATGATGATCACGATTACAAGGGGGCTCTATCTTGAGAGCTCTTGACTTGTCTGTCTAAACCTAACTTGTGAAAACTTGTCCCCCTTGGGGTGCCCTGGCCCTCCTTATATAAGTTGGAGGGGCGGGTTACATGACTAGTCCTAGTAGGATTAGGATTACTCTATTACAAGTGGATTCCTAGTCTTGCTTCCTTTGTAAGGGAATATTCCTTATTCTTTCATCTTAAGCCGGCCCACCATAACATGAGTCGGCCTTCCATGAACCGCCTTCTGGGCCTCCGGGTCTTGTCGCTCCTCTGCCCGCCTGCCGGGTCACCTGGTTCGGTCGGGTCATCAGTGAGTGGAGAGATCTGGGCGGGTCACTTAGTGAGTTGCCAAGTCAGGGCGGGTCACCAGTGAGTCGCCAAGTCCGGTCGGGTCATATTTCCGGTCGGGTCATGCCGCAAGGTATATCTCCCACAGGTCCCTTCGTTATTGTTTCGACGCTTGTGCTTGTTGCGTCGTGGCTTGCCGTTGTCGTCCCTGGGTTCGGAGGTGCCAGGGTTGCTGGTGCTATTGCTTCTACGACCAAGCCAGCTATCTTCTCCCGCGCAAAAGAGGGTCATAAGTGCGGTAAGGGCTGCCATGGACTTCGGCTTTTCTTGGCCGAGGTGTCGGGCGAGCCACTTGATACGTCCGTTTGCATCATGCTTTTATATCGATATTTATTGCATTATGGGCTGTTATTGAAGGAAATATGCCCTAGAGGCAATAATAAAGTTATTATTTATTTCCTTATATCATGATAAATTTTTATTATTCATGCTAGAATTGTATTAACCGGAAACGTAATACTTGTGTGAATACAAAGACAAACAAAGTGTCACTAGTATGCCTCTACTTGATTAGCTCGTTAATCGAAGATGGTTATGTTTCCTAACCATAGACATGAGTTGTCATTTGATTAACGAGATCACATCATTAGGAGAATGATGTGATTGACATGACCCATTCCATTAGCTTAGCACCCGATCGTTTAGTATGTTGCTATTGCTTTCTTCATGACTTATACGTGTTCCTATGACTATGAGATTATGCAACTCCCGTTTACCGGAGGAACACTTTGTGTGCTGTCAAACGTCACAACATAACTGGGTGATTATAAAGGTGCTCTACAGGTGTCTCCAAAGGTACATGTTGGGTTGGCGTATTTCGAGATTAGGATTTGTCGCTCCGATTGTCGGAGAGGTATCTCTGGGCCCTCTCGGTAATGCACATCACTTAAGCCTTGCAAGAAATGCAACTAATAAGTTAGTTGCAAGATGATGTATTACGGAACGAGTAAAGAGACTTGCCGGTAACGAGATTGAACTAGGTATTGAGATACCGACGATCGAATCTCGGGCAAGTAACATACTGATGACAAAGGGAACAACGTATGTTGTTATGCGGTCTGACCGGTAAAGATCTTCGTAGAATATGTAGGAGCCAATATGAGCATCCAGGTTCCTCTATTGGTTATTGACCGGAGACGTGTCTCGGTCATGTCTACATTGTTATCGAACCCGTAGGGTCCGCACGCTTAACGTTACAATGGCAGTTTCATTATGAGTTTATATATTTTGATGTACCGAAGGTTGTTTGGAGTCCCGGATGTGATCACGGCCTTGACGAGGAGTCTCAAAATGGTCGAGACATAAAGATCGATATATTAGACGACTATATTTGGACACCGGAAAGGCTCCGGGTGAGATTGGGACAATACCGGATCACCGGGAGGTTATTGGAACCCCCCGGGAGGTATATGGGCCTTATTGGGCCTTAGTGGAAAGGAGGGGAAAGGAGCAAGGGAGGGGGCGCCCCCCCCAAGCCCAATCCGAATTGGGAAGGGGGCCGGCCCCCCCTTTCCTTCCTCCCTCCTTCATCTTCCTTCCCTCTCCTACTCCTAATAGGAAAAGGGGGAGTCCTACTCCCGGTGGGAGTTGGACTCCCCCCCTTGGGCGCGCCACCCTCCTTGGCTGGCCCCCTCCTCCACTCCTTTATATACGGGGGCAGGGGGCACCCCAGAGACACAACAATTGATCATTGATCTATTAGCCGTGTGCGGTGCCCTCCTCCACCATAATCCTCGATAATATTGTAGCGGTGCTTAGGCGAAGCCCTGCGACGGTAGAACATCAAGATCGTCACCATGCCGTCGTGCTGACGGAACTCTTCCCCAACATTCTGCTGGATCGGAGTCCGGGGATCGTCATCGAGCTGAACGTGTGCTAGAACTCGGAGGTGCCGTAGTTTCGGTGCTTGATCGATCGGGCCGTGAAGACGTACGACTACATCAACCGCGTTGTGCTAACGCTTCCGCTTCCGGTCTACGAGGGTACGTAGACAACACTCTCCCCTCTCGTTGTTATGCATCACCATGATCTTGCGTGTGCGTAGGAATTTTTTTGAAATTACTGCGTTACCCAACAATGGCATCCGAGCCTAGGTTTTATGTGTTGATGTTATATGCACGAGTAGAACACAAGTGAGTTGTGGGCGATATAAGTCATACTGCTTACCAGCATGTCATACTTTGGTTTGGCGGTATTGTTGGATGAAGCGGCCCGGACCGACATTACACATACGCTTACGCGAGACTGGTTCTACCGACATGCTTTGCACACATGTGGCTGGCGGGTGTCAGTTTCTCCAACTTTAGTTGAACCGAGTGTGGCTATGCCTGGTCCTTGCGAAGGTTAAAACAGCACCAACTTGACAAACTATCATTGTAGTTTTTGATGCGTAGGTAAGATTGGTTCTTGCTAAGCCCGTAGCAGCCACGTAAAACTTGCAACAAACAAAGTAGAGGATGTCTAACTTGTTTTTGCAGGGCATGTTGTGATGTGATATGGTCAAGGCATGATGCTAATTTTTATTGTATGAGATGATCATGTTTTGTAACCAAGTTATCGGCAACTGGCAGGAGCCATATGGTTGTTGCTTTATTGTATGCAATGCAATCGCCCTGTAATGCTTTACTTTATCACTAAGCGGTAGCGATAGTCGTAGAAGCATAAGATTGGCAAGACGACAACGATGCTACGATGGAGATCAAGGTGTCGCGCCGGTGACGATGGTGATCATGACGATGCTTCAGAGATGGAGATCACAAGCACAAGATGATGATGGCCATATCATATCACTTATATTGATTGCATGTGATGTTTATCTTTTATGCATCTTATCTTGCTTTGATTTACGGTAGCATTATAAGATGATCTCTCACTAAATTTCAAGATAAAAGTGTTC
Organism: Triticum urartu; assembly: GCF_003073215.2. NCBI lineage: Eukaryota > Viridiplantae > Streptophyta > Magnoliopsida > Poales > Poaceae > Triticum > Triticum urartu. The sequence goes on along the minus strand of NC_053028.1, from coordinate 492,710,656 downwards.
TCCCTGAGTATGCACCGTTTCCAAAGTTCGTCGTGCCCAGACACCACGTGATGATCGGGTGTGATAAGCTCTATGTCCATCTACAACATGTGCAAGCCAGTTTTGCACATGCAGAATACTCAGGTTAAACTTGACGAGCCTAGCATATGCCGATATGGCCTCGGAACACTGAGACCGAAAGGTCGAGCGTGAATCATATAGTAGATATGATCAACATAGTGATGTTCAGCATTGAAAACTACTCCATTTCACGTGATGGTCGGTTATGGTTTAGTTGATTTGGATCACGTGATCACTTAGAAGATTAGAGGGATGTCTTTCTAAGTGGGAGTTCTTAAGTAATATGATTAATTGAACTTTAATTTATCATGAACTTAGTCCTGGTAGTATTAGCATATCTATGTTGTAGATCAATAGCTCGCGTTTAGCTCCCCTGTTTTATTTTTGATATGTTCCTAGAGAAAACTAAGTTGAAAGATGTTAGTAGCAATGATGCGGATTGGATCCGTGATCTGAGGTTTATCCTCATTGCTGCACAGAAGAATTATGTCTTTGATGCACTGCTAGGTGACAAACCTATTGCAGGAGCAGATGCAGATGTTATGAACATTTCGCTAGCTTAATATGATGACTACTTGATAGTTTAGTGCACCATGCTTAAACGGCTTAGAATCGGGACTTCTAAGACGTTTTGAACGTCATGGACCATATGAGATGTTCCAGGAGTTGAAGTTAATACTTCAAGCAAATACCCGAGTTGAGAGATATGAAGTCTCCAACAAGTTCTATAGCTAAAAGATGGAGGAGAATAGCTCAAGCAGTGAGCATGTGCTCAGATTGTCTGGGTATTACAATCGCTTGAATCAAGTGGGAGTTAATCTTCCAGATAAAATAGTGATTGACAGAATTCTCTAGTCACCATCACCAAGTTAGTAGAACTTCGTGATGAACTACGATATGCAAGGGATAACGGAAACGATTCCCAAACTCTTCTTAATGCTGAAATCGATGAAGGTAGAAATCAAGAAAAATATCAAGTGTTGATGGTAGACAAGACCACTAGTTTCAAGAAAAGGGCAAAGGGAAGAAGGGGAACTTCAAGAAGAACAACAAGCAAGTTGTTGCTCAAGTGAAGAAGCCCAAGTCTGGTCCTAAGCCTGAGACTAAGTGCTTCTACTGCAAAGGGACTGGTCACTGGAAGCGGAACTGCCTTAAGTATTTGGCGGATAAGAAGGACGGCAAAGTGAACAAAGGTATATTTGATATACAGATTATTGATGTGTATTTTACTACTGTTCGTAGCAACCCCTCGGTATTTGATACTGGTTCAGTTGCTAAGAGTAGTAACTCAAAACGGGAGTTGCAGAATGAACATAGACTAGTTAAGGGTGAAGTGACGATGTGTGTTGGAAGTGGTTCCAAGATTGATATGATCATCATCGCACACTCCCTATACTTTTGGGATTAGTGTTGAACCTAAATAAGTGTTATTTGGTGTTTGCGTTGAGCATGAATATGATTTGATCATGTTTATTGCAATACGGTTATTCATTTAAGTAAGAGAATAAATTGTTGTTCTGTTTACATGAATAAAACCTTATATGGTTACACACCCAATGAAAATGGTTCATTGGATCTCGATCATAGTGATACACATATTCATAATATTGAAACCAAAAGATGCAAAGTTAATAATGATGGTGCAATTTATTTGTGGCACTGCCGTTTAGGTCATATTGGTGTAAAGCGCATGAAGAAAGTCCATGCTGATGGGCTTTTGGAATCACTTGATTATGAATCAGTTGATGCTTGCGAACCATGCCTCATGGGCAAGATGACTAAGACTCCGTTCTTCAGAACAATGGAGCGAGCAACAGATTTGTTGGAAATCATACATATTGATGTATGTGGTTCGATGAATATTGAGGCTCGTGGCAAGTATCATTATTTTCTGATCTTCACAGATGATTTGAGCAGATATGAGTATATCTACTTGATAAAACACAAGTCTGAAACATTTGAAAAGTTCAAAGAATTTCAGAGTGAAGTGGAGAATCATCGTAACAAAAATGAAAGTTTCTACGATATGATCGCAGAAGTAAAATATTTGAGTTACGAGTTTGGCCTTCAGTTAAAAAACAATGTGAAATAGTTTCACTACTCACGCCACCTGGAACACCACAGCATAATGGTGTGTCCGAATGTCATAAGCGTACTTTATTAGATATGGTGCGATCTATGATGTCTCTTACCGATCTACCACTATCGTTTTGGGGTTATGCATTAGAGACAGCTGCATTCACATTAAATAGGGCACCATCTAAATCCGTTGAGACGACACCGTATGAACTATGGTTTGGCAAGAAACCTAAGCTGACGTTTCTTAAAGTTTGAGGTTGCAATGCTTATGTGAAAAAATTTCAACCTGATAAGCTCTAACCCAAATCGGAGAAGTGCGTCTTCATAGGATACCCAAAAGAAAATGTTGGGTACACCTTCTATCACAGATCCGAAGGCAATATATTCATTTCTTTGAATGGATCCTTTCTAGAAAAGGAGTTTCTCTCGAAAGAAGTGAGTGGGAGGAAAGTAGAACTTGATGAGGTAACTGTACCTGCTCCCTTATTGGAAAGTAGTTCATCACAGAAATCTATTCCTGTGACTACTACACCGATTAGTGAGGAAACTAATGATGATGATCATGTAACTTCAGATCAAGTTACTACCGAACCTCATAGGTAAACCAGAGTGAGATCCGCACCAGAGTGGTACGGTAATCCTGTTCTGGAGGTCATGTTACTTGACCATGACGAGCCTACGAACTATGAGGAAGCGATGATGAGCCCAGATTCCGTGAAATGGCTTGAGGCCATGAAATCTGAGATGAGATCCATGTATGAGAACAAAGTATGGACTTTGATTGACTTGCCCAATGATCGGCGAGCCATTGAGATTAAATGGATCTTCAAGAGGAAGACGGACGCTGATAGTAGTGTTACTATCTACAAATCTAGAATTGTCGCAAAAAGGTTTTCGACAAGTTCAAGGTGTTGACTACGATAAGAGTTTCTCACTCGTATCTATGCTTAAGTCTGTCCGAATCATGTTAGCAATTGCCGCATTTTATGAAATCTGGCAAATGGATAAACAAAACTGCATTCCTTAATGGATTTATTAAAGAAGAGTTGTATATGATGCAACCAGAAGGTTTTGTCAATCCTAAAGGTACTAACAAAATATGCAAGCTCCAGCGATCCATCTATGGACTGGTGCAAGCACCTCGGAGTTGGAATATATGCTTTGATAAGTTGATCAAAGCATATAGTTTTATACAGACTTGCGGTGAAGCCTGTATTTACAAGAAAGTGAGTGGGAGCACTACAACATTTCTGATAAGTATATGTGAAAGACATATTGTTGATCGGAGATAATGTAGAATTATTCTGCAAAGCATAAAGGAATGTTTGAAAGGAGTTTTTCAAAGAAAGACCTCGGTGAAGCTGCTTACATATTCAGCATCAAGATCTATAGAGATAGATCAAGACGCTTGATAAGTTTTTCAATGAGTACATACCTTGACAAGATTTTGAAGTAGTTCAAAATGGAACAGTCAAAGAAGGAGTTCTTGCCTGTGTTACAAAGGTGTGAAGTTGAGTAAGACTCAAAACCCGACCACGGCAGAAGATAGAGAGAGAATGAAAGTCATTCCCTATGCCTCAGCCATAGGTTCTTTAAAGTATGACATGCTGTGTACCAGACCTATTGTATACCCTGCCCTGAGTTTGGCAAGGGAGTACAATAGTGATCTAGGAGTAGATCACTAGACATTGGTCAAAATTATCCTTAGTGGAATAAGGATATGTTTCTCGATTATGGAGGTGACAAAAGGTTCGTCGTAAAGGGTTACGTCGATGCAAGTTTTGACACTGATCCAGATGACTCTAAGTCTCAATCTGGATACATATTGAAAGTGGGAGAAATTAGCTAGAGTAGCTCCATGCAGAGCATTGTTGACATAGAGATTTGCAAGATACATACGGATCTGAATGTAGCAGAGCCATTGACTAAGCCTCTTCCACGAGCAAAACATGATCAGCACCAAGGCTCCATGGGTGTTAGAATCATTACTGTGTAATCTAGATTATTGACTCTAGTGCAAGTGGGAGACTAAAGGAAATATGCCCTAGAGGCAATAATAAAGTTATTATTTATTTCCTTATATCATGATAAATGTTTATTATTCATGCTAGAATTGTAATAACCGGAAACATAATACTTGTGTGAATACATAGACAAACAAAGTGTCACTAGTATGCCTCTACTTGACTAGCTCGTTAATCGAAGATGGTTATTTTTCCTAACCATAGACATGAGTTGTCATTTGATTAACGGGATCACATCATTAGGAGAATGATGTGATTGACATGACCCATTCCATTAGCTTAGCACCCGATCGTTTAGTATGTTGTTATTGCTTTCTTCATGACTTATACATGTTCCTATGACTATGAGATTATGCAACTCCTGTTTACCGAAGGAACACTTTGTGTGCTACCAAACGTCACAACGTAACTAGGTGATCATAAAGGTGCTCTACAGGTGTCTCCAAAGGTACATGTTGGGTTGGCATATTTCGAGATGAGGATTTGTCGCTCCGATTGTCGAAGAGGTATCTCTGGGCCCTCTCGGTAATGCACATCACTTAAGCCTTGCAAGCAATGCAACTAATAAGTTAGTTGCAAGATGATGTATTACAGAACAAGTAAAGAGACTTGCCGGTAACGAGATTGAACTAGGTATTGAGATACCGACGATCGAATCTCGGGCAAGTAACATACCGATGACAAAGGGAACAATGTATATTGTTATGCGGTCTCACCGATAAAGATCTTCGTAGAATATGTAGGAGCCAATATGAGCATCCAGGTTCCGCTATTGGTTATTGACCGGAGACGTGTCTCGGTCATGTCTACATTGTTCTCGAACCCGTAGGGTCCGCACGCTTAACGTTACGATGACAGTTTCATTATGAGTTTATATATTTTGATGTACCGAAGGTTGTTCGGAGTCCCGGATGTGATCACGGACTTGACGAGGAGTCTCGAAATGGTCGAGACATAAAGATCGATATATTGGACGACTATATTTGGACACCGGAAAGGTTCCGGGTGAGATTGGGACAATACCGGATCACCGGGAGGTTATTGGAACCCCTCGGGAGGTATATGGGCCTTATTGGGCCTTAGTGGAAAGGAGGGGAAAGGAGCAAGGGAGGGGGCGCCCCCCCCAAGCCCAATCCGAATTGGGAAGGGGGCCGGCCCCCCCTTTCCTTCCTCCCTCCTTCATCTTCCTTCCCTCTCCTACTCCTAATAGGAAAAGGGGGAGTCCTACTCCCAGTGGGAGTTGGACTACCCCCCTTGGGCGCGCCACCCTCCTTGGCTGGCTCCCTCCTCCACTCCTTTATATACGGGGGCAGGGGGGCACCCTAGAGACACAACAATTGATCATTGATCTATTAGCCGTGTGCGGTGCCCTCCTCCACCATAATCCTCGATAATATTGTAGCGTGCTTAGGCGAAGCCCTGCGACGGTAGAACATCAAGATCGTCACCACGCCGTCGTGCTGACGGAACTCTTCCCCAACATTCTGCTGGATCGGAGTCCGGGGATCGTCATCGAGCTGAACGTGTGCTAGAACTCGGAGGTGCCGTAGTTTCGGTGCTTGATCGGTCGGGCCGTGAAGACGTACGACTACATCAACCGCGCTGTGCTAACGCTTCCGCTTCCGGTCTACGAGGGTACGTAGACAACACTCTCCCCTCTCGTTGCTATGCATCACCATGATCTTGCGTGTGCATAGGAATTTTTTTGAAATTACTACGTTACCCAACAGTTATTACATATTATGTCATAATACTTATGCCTTTTCTCTCTTATTTTACAAGGTTTACATGAAGAGGGAGAATGCCGGCAGCTGGAGTTCTAGGCTTGAAAAAGAGCAAATATTAGAGACCTATTCTGCACAACTCCAAAAGTCCAGAAACTTCATGAAAGTCAGATTTGGAATATATTAAAAATATTGGGCGAAGAAAGCACCAGAGGGGAGCCAGCCACCGTCCACGAGGGTGGGGGAGCGCCCCCTGCCTTGTGGGCCACCTGGCAGGCCCCCGATGCCCATCTTTTGGTATAAGGTGTCTTTTTCCCTGGAAAAAATCAGAAGGAAGCTTTCAGGACGAAGCGCCGCCGTCTCGAGGCGGAACCTTGGCGGAACCAATCTAGGGCTCCGGCGGAGCTATTCTGCCGGGGAAACATCCCTCCGGGAGGGGGAAATCGTCACCATCGATCCTCTCATCAGGAGGGGGTCAATCTCCATCAACCTCTTCACTAGCACCATCTCCTCTCAAACCCTAGTTCATCTCTTGTATCCGATCTTTGTCTCAAAAGTCAAAACCTCAGATTGGTACCTGTGGGTTGCTAGTAGTGTTGATTACTTCTTGTAGTTGATGCTAGTTGGTTTATTCGGTGGAAGATTATATGTTCAGATCCTTTATGCATATTAATACCCCTCTGATTATGAACATGAATATGATTTGTGAGTAGTTACATTTGTTCCTGAGGACATGGGCAAGTCTTGTTATAAGTAGTCATGTGAATTTGGTATTCGTTCGATATTTTGATGAGATGTATGTTGTCTTTCCTCTATTGGTGTTATGTGAACGTCGACTACATGACACTTCACCATTGTTTGGGCCTAGGGAAAGGCATTGGGAAGTAATAAGTAGATGATGGGTTGCTAGAGTGACAGAAGCTTAAACCCTAGTATATGCGTTGCTTCGTAAGGGGCTGATTTGGATCCATATGTTTCATGCTATGGTTAGGTTTACCTTAATTCTTCTTTCGTAGTTGTGGATGCTTGCGAGGGGGGTTAATCATAAGTGGGATGCTTGTCCAAGGAAGGGCATGATGAAAACTAGCTTGACAATAATTCCCATGTGTCCTCGGGAGCGCTTTCCTTTATATAAGAGGTTGTCCAGGCTTATCCTTTGCTACAAAAAGGATTGGGCCACCTTGCTGCACCTTGTTTACTTTTGTTACTTTTTACCCGTTACAAATTACCTTATCATAAAACTATCTGTTACCGATAATTTCAGTGCTTGCAGAGAATACCTTACTGAAAACCGCTTGTCATTTCCTTTTGCTCCTCGTTGGGTTTGACATTCTACTTATTGAAAGGACTATGATAGATCCCCTATACTTGTGGGTCATCAAGACTATTTTCTAGCACCGTTGCCGGGGAGTGAAGCGCCTTTGGTAAGTGGAATTTGGTAAGGAAAAATTTATAGTGTGCTGAAATTTACTGTCACTTGTTACTATGGAAAACAATCCTTTGAGGGGCTTGTTCGGGGTATCTTCACCCCAACCAGTAGAGCAAAGAGTTGATCCTCAACCTACCGAACCTACTGAAAATGTTTACTTTGAAATTCCTTCAGGTATGATAGAGAAATTTCTAGCTAATCCTTTTACAGAAGATGGAACATTACATCCTGATATGCACCTAATCTATGTGGATGAAGTTTGTGGATTATTTAAGCTTGCAGGTATGCCCGAGGATGTTATCAAGAAGAAGGTCTTCCCTTTATCTTTGAAGAGAAAGGCATTGACATCGTTTAGGCTATGTGATGATATTGGATCGTGGAACTACAACTGATTGAAATTGGAATTTCATCAGAAGTTTTATCCTATGCATCTGGTTCATCGTGATCGTAATTATATATATAATTTTTGGCCTTGCGAAGGAGAAATCATTGCTCAAGCTTGGGGGAGGCTTAAGTCAATTTTATATTCATGCCTCAATCATGAGCTCTCAAGAGAAATTATTATTCAACTTTTTATGCTCGGCTTTCTCTCAATAATCGCTCCATGCTCGATACTTCTTGTACTGGATCTTTTATGATGAGGACTATTGACTTCAGATGGGATTTATTGGAAAGAATTAAATGCAACTCTGAAGATTGGGAACTCGACAAAGGTAAGGATTCAGGTATAACACCTAAGTTTGATTGTGTTAAATCTTTCATGGATATCGATGCTTTTCATGAATTTAGCACTAAATATGGACTTGACTCTGAGATAGTAGCTTCTTTCTGTGAATCATTTGCTACTCATGTTGATCTCCCTAAGGAGAAGTGGCTTAAATATCATTCTCACATTGAAGTAAAAGTAGTTTAACCTATTACAGTTGAAGAAAAGACTATCACTTATAATGTTGATCCTATTGTTCCTACCGCTTATATTGAGAAACCACCTTTTCCTGTTAGAATGAAGGATCACGCTAAAGCTTCAACTGTGGTTCGTAAGAGTAATACTAGAACACCTACACCCTCTGAGCAAATTAAAGTTGAACCTAGTATTGCCATGGTTAAAGATCTCTTGGTCGATAATATTGATGGGCATGTTATTTACTTTTGTGATGAAGCTACTAGAATTGCTAGACCCGATACTAAAGATAAACATAGACCTGTTGTTGGCATGCCTATTGTTTCTGTTAAAATAGGAGATCATTGCTATCATGTCTTATGTGACATGCGTGCTAGTGCGAGTGCAATACCTCATTCCTTATACGAAGAAATTATGCATGATATTGCACCTGCTGAGATAGAAGGTATTGATGTTACTATTAAGCTTGCCAATAGAGATACTATTTCACCAGTTGGGATTGTTAGAGATGTTGAAGTATTGTGTGGGAAAGTTAAATATCCTACTGATTTTCTTGTTCTTGGTTCCCCACAAGATGACTTTTGTCCCATTATATTTGGTAGACCCTTCTTGAATACTGTTAATGCTAAGATAGAATGCAAAAGGATATTGTTTCTGTTGGTTTAGGGGATATGTCTCATGATTTGAATTTTGCTAAATTTCATAGACAACCCCATGATAAAGAATTGCCTAATAAAGATGAAATTATTGATCTTGCTTCTATTGTCGTGCCTCCTAATGATCCTTTAGAACAATATTTGCTAGACCATGAAAATGATATGTTTATGAATGAAAGAAGGAAAATAGATGAAGTATTCTTTAAACAGGGACCTATTTTGAAACACAACTTGCCTATTGAAATTCTAGGGGATCCTCCTCCACCCAATGGTGATCCCGTGTTTGAGCTTAAACCATTACCTGATACTCTTAAATATGCTTATTTTGATGAAAAGAAGATATATCCTATTATTAGTGCTAACCTTTCAAAGGAGGAAGAAGAGAGACTATTGAAAACTCTGAAGAAGCATTGTGCTGCTATTGGATATACTCTTGATGATCTTAAGGGCATTAGTCCCACTCTATGATAGCACAAAATAAAATTGGAGAAAGATGCTAAACCGTTTGTTGATCACCAACGATGGTTAAATCCTAAGATGAAAGAACTGGTAAGAAATGAAATACTAAAGCTTCTGGAGGCAGGTATAATTTATCCTGTTGCTCATAGTCAGTGGTAAGTCCTGTCCATTGCGTCCCTAAGAAGGGAGGTATTACCGTTGTTCCTAATGATAAAGATGAATTGGTCCCACGAAGAATTGTTACATGTTAGAATGGTAATTGATTTCCGCAAATTAAATAAAGCTACTAGAAAGGATCATTACCCTTTACCTTTTATTGATCAAATGCTAGAAAGATTATCCAAACATACACATTTTTGCTTTCTAGATGGTTATTCTGGTTTCTCTCAAATACCTGTGTCGAAAGAAGATGAGGAAAAGACCAATTTTACTTGCCCTTTTGGTACCTTTGCTTATAGACGTATGCCTTCACTACAAAAAAAAAGACACATCCGTGACATTTTGGGCCGAACGAAAAAAAATTCTGTCATACATATGACACTTCTATGACGATAATTGTGACAAAACCCGGTATCATCATAGATGTGGTGGGCTCCTACTTCTATGACAAAAAATCATGATAGAAAATGGGCTTTTCGTCCTGGGCGGGTCGGAGATGTAGCTGCATGACATTCTTTGGGTCGTCCATGATGGAAAAAACCATGGTAGAAGCGAGGGCGAGGAAAATTTCGGGGAGTTCCCAGTTACGGTGGGAGGTCGGGAGCCGAGCGATGCGCGCTTCTCTCATACACGTACGCGCGTGTGTGCGAGGTGTTGGCTCTAACTGAACCCGAGCGAGGCGTTGGGCTCTAACTGAACCCGAGCGATTGCACTGCAGGCTACGCGTTACTGAACCCGAGCGATCGATCGATGGCTGTTAACTGAACCCGATCGAGCGATTCCTTCGCTACTGTTGCTAACTGAAGCCAATCGATGCTGCCTCTGGATGAACAGTGAGCGTTGCGGGGGGGTTTGGATGAACAGTTCCCGGTGGGGGTGGATGAACATGACCCCGTGGTGTTGCCTTTGGATGAATAGGACTCCAATCGATCGAGCCGGTTGGGGCTGGATGAACAGGACCCCGTGGAGGGCTGGATGAACAGGACCACCCCGTGGAGGGCAGGATGAACAGTAGACGGTGGAGGGCAGGATGAACAGTAGCCCGTGGAGGGGTGGTTGAACAGGAGCTAGTGGAGAGGGCTGGTTGAATAGTAGCCGGTGGGGTAGTGCACGGTGGAGGCTGGATGAATAGGAGCCCGTGGATGAACACTCGCAGGTGGAGGCTGGAGGAGGTCGACGGTGGATGAATAGTAGCTCGTGGAGGCTGGAGGGGGTCGACGGTGGAGATGAACAGTATCCCGTGGAGTCCCGTTTTGCGGTACGCCACACCCCTCCCGATGAACAGGACCCCTGTTTCGACCGTAGCGCTCCAATACAAGTCTGTTTCCTCCGTTTTGCGATATGCCACACCCCTCCCGATGAACAGGACCCCATTCCGAACGTAGGAGGTCTGTTTCCTCCGTTTTGCGGTACACTAGACCCCTCCGGATCAACAGGGCCCCATTCCGAACGTAGGAGGTCTGTTTCCTCCGTTGTGCGGTACGCGAGGCCTCGTTTCCATCGCCTGTTCTGTCCAAGCCCTCCCGATGAACACGACCACGCATTCCGTTCCGACCCAGCCGGTTGGCTCCCACGCGTTCCGTTGCCTCCTGATGAACACGACGCATTCCGTTGCCTCCCCATGAACACGACACATTCCGTTGCCTCCCCATGAACACGACGACGACGTTGTTTCTCCGTTCCGACCCAGCCATGTACACGAGCCCTGGCCGTACGTATGCGCGAGTAGGCGTTCGAGACCCCGCCAGTATGTACACATACGTGGCCGTATTTTCTTTCTTGCACCCTGACCACTGTACATACGTGTACATGCTACGTGTGTGCCTCTATGACACGTGCACGCCTCTACATCGACCAGTATGTACGTACACGTTCGCGACCAGAATGACAACGCTACGTACGCTTCGACCAGGTGGGTCCCGACTGCCAGGCACTTCCTTGCCTGCGAAGATGTAGCTGGTGGGTCCCAGCAGTCAGGGGGCGAATCATTTTTTTTTGCCCGGACGCACTTCCTTGCGTGCGAAGATGTAGCTGGTGGGTCCCAGCAGTCAGGGGGAAACGTTTTTTTCACGAAATACAGTGGCCCGTCCGGTGGATCCCAGCTATCAGGTGGAGGAATCATTATTTTCCGCGTAATAAGGAGGCACTTCCTTGCTGCGGCCGTGGACCCAGCTGTCAGCCTCTCCACGTACAGTCCATGTCCGATGGAAGTCGCTCCTTGACCACGTTGACCACGCCACGCCGAGAGCACCAGGGCGGTGGACGATGGCGAGGCCTAGGAAGGGGACGACACGGAGGCAGGGAAGACTCGGCAGTTGTTTCCCACGCGGAGGGGAGTACGACTGTACGTGGGTTTACTGGTTCGTCTTCCGTCGCCAGAGAATAATAGTAGGTGTGGGTGAGTAGAGGGATGGCTAGGCCAGCGATGGGAGTACGGTCGGGCGGTGAGGCCTGCGCGGCAGCACAGCCGGCCGCGAGGAGGAGGGAGCAGGCAGTCCCGCTGGCGCTTGTTTGAGCGGCTGGAGCAGGAAGAGCAGAGATTGAAGAAGCACGACGGCCATTGGATGGACATCCAAGAATCAGTGCTTGTGTGTGAACCTTTTTTTAGGAAAGCCTCAAATCTGTGGAAAACAACATACAGCCCATCTGCCATTACTTCTAATAATTTACAGCCCATTTGCTAATTCTTAAGGTTTTTTTTGGAGCCCATATTCTTTTTGTTAGCATTACAGCCCATATTGTGGCAACGGTTAAAAAATTATACGAAATTTTGCATATTTTGGTGCGGTCCGAACTGTTTTTAATCCCGAAATTTCGACTCACATTCAAACTGATTTTAAAAATAAATGTATATCAATATAAAATCCAACAAATTCTCCACGCATAAAAATTAATGTAATTTAAAATCTTGGAATAAAAAAAAGATATTTGAAACTAATTGCCGGTTTGATGTGTTTTAAAAATGTACAGCCCATTTCTCATTACTGATGGGCCATTTTCTCGGCCAGCCGAATGAAAGCTCTCCTCGTCTTGAAAGATTTGCAGCCCAACAGGCCTGACAAAGCGACTTACTTGGCAAATCACAAAAAAACTGGGCTGTGGTCGCGGACCCAGCTGTCAGCCTTTCCACGTACAGTACTCTTCCGATGGAAGTTGTTCCTTGACCATGTTGACCACGCCGCGCGGAGAGCATCATGATGGTGGACGACGGCGAGGCCTAGGAAGGAGACGATGCGGCAGTGGAAGCCCGCGCGGAGAGTACTACAAGGGTTCACTGGTTCAGCTGCGGTGTGAGGCTGCCGTCGCCGCAGGGCCTGGCCAGCGGTGGGAATAGTAGGGGGCGGTGAGGCCTCTACGGCAGCACAGCCGGCCACGGGAGGCAGGAGCATGCGGCATGACCGGCGCTGCTTTGGGTGGCTGGAGCAAGAAGACTAGAGGTTGAAGAAGCACTACGGCCATTGGATGGACATCGTACGGTCACTGGAGCTAGAATCGTTCATATTGACTAAGTTGACAAAGCCCTTCGTCCCCGTCAACTTAGTAGGCCCACAAGTCAGCCTCCCAGCAAGGTGGGTCCTAGCTAGCCGGGGGAGTATTCATTTTTTGTGCATAATAAGGAGGCACTTCCGGTGGGTCCGAGCTGACAGCGGGGGGACGTTTTTTTCACGAAATATGGTGGCCCGTCCGGTGGGTCCCAGCAGTCAGGGGGAAACGATTTTTTCGCAAAATATTGATGGCCCGTCCGGTGGGTCCCCGCTGTCAGGTGGAGGAATAATTATTTTGCACGTAATAAGGAGGCACTTCCTTGCTGCAGCCGTGGACCCAGCTGTCAGCCTCTCCACGTATAGTCCATGTCCGATGGAAGCCGTTCCTTGACCATGTTGACCACGCCACGCCAAGAGCACCAGGGCGGTGGATGACGGTGAGGCCTAGGAAGGGGACGACGCAGAGCCGGGGAAGACGCGGCAGTGGATGCCCACGCGTAGAGGCGTACGAGGGTCACTGGTTCGCTGCGGTGTGAGGCTGTCGTCGCCGCAGAATAACAGGGGGTGTGGGTGAGTAGAGGGATGGCCTGGCCAGCGGTGGGAGTAGTAGGGGGCGGTGAGGCCTCCGCCGCATCACAGCCGGCCACGGGAGGCAGGAGCACGAGGCACGACCAGCGCTGGTTTGGGCAGCTGGAGCAAGAAGACCAAAGGTTGAAGAAGCACTACGGCCATTGGATGGACATCGTATGGTCACTGGAGCTAGAATCGTGCATATTGACTAAGTTGACAAAGCCCTCCGTCCCCGTCAACTTAGTAGGCCCACAAGTCAGCCTGCCACTAAGGTGGGTCCCAGCTAGCAGGGGGTATTCATTTTTTGTGCGTAATAAGAAGGCACTTCCGGTGGGTCCGAGCTGACAGCAGGGGGAATGTTCTTTTCGTGAAATACGGTGGCCCGTCGGGTGGGTCCCAACAGTCAGGGGCAAATGTTTATTTCGCGATATACTGGTGGGCGTCCGATGGGTCCCTGCTGTGAGGTGGAGGAATAATTATTTTCCGCGTAATAAGGAGGCACTTCCTTGCGGCTGCCGTGGACCCAGCTGTCAGCCTCTCCATGTACAGTATTCTTCCGATGGAATTCGGTCGTTGACCACATTGACCGCGCCACGCCGACAGCAGCACGGTGGTGGACGATGGTGAGGCCTAGGAAGGGGACGACGTGGAGCCGGGGAAGACGCGGCAGTGGATGCCCACACGGAGAGGAGTACGAGGGTTCACTGGTTCGGCTGCGCTGCTGTCGCCGCAGAATAACAGGGGTTGTGGGTGAGTGGAGCGGAGGGATGGCCTGGCCAGCGGTGGGAGTAGTATGGGGGCGGTGAGGCCTCCGCGGCAGCACAGCTGGCCACGGGAGGCAGGAGCAGGTGGCACGATCGGCGCTACTTTGGGCGGCTGGAGCAAGAAGACCAGAGGTTGAAGAAGCACTACGGCCGTTGGATGGACATCCGGTCAGTGAGCTAGAATCGTGCATATTGACTAAGTTGACAAAGCCCTTCGTCCCCGTCAACTTAGTAGGCCCACTATACTGGGTCTGAGCTAGCAGGGGGAGTATTCATTTTTTTTGTGCGTAATAAGGAGGCACTTCCTTGCGTGCGAAGATATAGCTGGTGGGTCCGAGCTATGAGCGGCAGTAACATTTTTTTCGCGAAATACAGAGGCTGTTTCGGTGGGTCCCAGATGTCAGGTGGAGGAAATCATTATTTTGCGCGTAATAAGGAGGCATTTCCTTGCGTGCGGCCGTGGACCTAGCTGTCAGCCTCTCCACGTACAGTCCACTTCAGATGCATGTCAGTCGTTGACCACGCTGACCACGCCACGCCGAGAGCACTAGGGCGGTGGACGACGACAAGGCCTATGAAGGGAATGACACGGGGGCAGGGAAGACTCGGCCGTTGTTTTTGTTTCCCACGCGGAGGGGAGTACGACTGTACGAGGGTTTACTGGTTCGTCTGTCGTCGCCGGAGAATAACAACAGGTGTGGGTGAGTAGAGGGATGGCTAGGCCAGCGATGGGAGTACGGTGGGGCGGTGAGGCCTGCGCAGTAGCACAGTGGCCGCGGGGAGGAGGGAGCAGGCAGTCCCGCCAGCGCTTGTTTGAGCGGCTGGAGCAGGAAGAGCAGAGATTGAAGAAGCACGACGGCCGTTGGATGGACATCCAACAGTATACAGGCCATCTGTGGAAAGCCTCAAATCTGTGGAAAACAGCATACAGCCCATCTGCCATTATTTCAAATAATTTACAGCCCATTTGCTAATTCTTACGGGTTTTTTGGAGCCCATATTCTTTATGTTAGTATTATAGCCCATATTGTGGCCATGGTTAAAAAATTATACGAAATTTTGCATATGTCGGTGCGGTCTGAACTGTTTTTAATCCCGAAATTTCGAGTCACATTCAGACTGATTTTTAAAATAAATGTATACAATATAAAATCCAATAAATTGCCCACGCATAAAAATCAATGCAATTTAAAATCTTGAAATGAAAAAAAGATATTTGAAAATAATTGCCGGTTTGATGTGTTTTAAAAATGTATAGCTCATTTCTCATTACTGATAGGCCATTTTCTCGGCCAGCCGAATGAATCTCTCCTCGTCTTGAAAGATTTGCAGCCCAGCAGGCCTGATAAAGCGACTTACTTGACAAATGACAAAAGAACTGGGCTAGCCATTTTCAGAAAGAAAAAAAACTACTGGGCTGGTCTGTGGTAAACATAAAAGAAAAGGCTGTCTAGACAGGCCAGAGTGTCCGGCATAGCCCAGTTGACACCCTGCTTCCGTCTCAAAAACAAATTAGATAAATGCCACTCCAATTATGGCGATTCATAAAAATGCCACTGCAATTTCCAAACTTTGAAAAATGCCACTGTAATTTTTGCAAACTTTGAAAAACGCCACTGCAGTTTGCAAACTTTGGAAAACGCCACTCCAGACTTCGAAAAATGCCACTAGAAATGGCATGAAATGGCATTTTTCAAAGTTTGCAAATTGCAGTGGTGGATACACCAGATTTGGAGTGGCATTTATCAAATTAACCCAAAACAAAAATAACTAGGCGAGCTGCTGGGTCCCTGGTGTCAGCCGCTCGTTGTGCAATTCTCTCGTTTATTGACTACGTTGACAATGGCATGGGACCCAAATGTCAGAAATCCACTAGGAGGATCCATTTTTTTATTGGCTTGAAATAAGGAGGTACTTGCTTGCGTACTGCCATGACCTTGGCGGCTCCCTGCTGTCATCCTCTCCACATACAGTACCAGTTAGTCGTGCTTCAAAACTGATCGACATGCCATTAAAAAACAAAGGTCGATAACTAATGCGGCACCTCGGGCCAACGCGGCCAGATCGCATTTTGCACGAGAAATTACACACCATGTTTCGTTGACATGTGGTCCCGTTCCAACATATCAGTGAGACGAGGCGAGTAGTAGGAGTATTTCCGAACGGACGTGTAGGTCGGGGCGCCTCTTCGTGAACCGTGGAAAACTCACAACCGTCCACCGACTCTTCGCCTTTCCCTCTCGATTTGGAACTGCTGTCGCACGCTCTTCCTCTCCCTCCTCCATTTTCCTTCAGCCCTTCACCCTTTCTTCTGCCATTGTTCGATCGTCTTCTCCATGGAGGGAACAGGCCGGAAACGACCCCGTTATTCTTGCCCCGATCTGAAAGATGACGTGGTGGAGGAACTCATTGATCGGTGCGTCATCATCACCTCGGCTAGCATGGCAGGTTCATTCAAGCCCATTCTCGACTCAACTAATAACATCATTACAAAGAACCCAAGAGTCAAGGAGCGGTTTGATCTCCCCTATCTTCTTCGCCGTGACCCTGATGACTGGTGCCAGCATGATGGATGCCTCACCCTGTGCCAGTTGATGCCTCTTGATAATGATACGTATGATGTTAAGATGCCATCGCTTGAGGGCAAGGCTTGGGCGGGCGCAAATGGAGATTGGGTTGTTTACATTGGGTCCAACTGCGAGTGGGAACTTGTGAATGTGTACACTCGCCACCGGGTTCCACTTCCAAAAATCTCAGCACACTGCCCAGAGTTTGAGCACACCGGTAATGTACGCACGTTCAAATACGATCATGGTGACTGTCTTCTACGGAAGATAGCAATTTGTCGAGTTCCCAACCGCTCTTGGAATTACAACAACTATCAAGTTGTTGCTATCTTCGACAAGCTTGTTGCCATCCTTCGTGGTTCGACTCGATGGATATTGCTCAAAAATGAGTTTATGTACACGGATGAGTACTGTGATGCAATTCAATACGAGGGCCTTGTGTTTACTGCACCACTCGTGGCACTGTTTTTGCATGGCATCCTAGTAGTTTCGGTACGTTTGTCTTCCACCGTAATTATAATTGTTTCATCCACATGCATGCGGGTTAGCAAGTTTCCCTTTACTAATTAACCTTCTTCTTGTGTTTCCAAGGTCCTGTGAACATCCCACCACCAATACTTGAAAAAATTTATAACCAAGGGGGAGATGCCGATGGTGATGATCACGAGCATGAGGACGAGCAGCGCCCATATACTCTGTGGCGCCTGGCAAGTAATTCCGATGGATCACCTCTTCTTGTGTGTATACATCCCACTGATGATGTTACTGCTAAGGAAGCAGGTGTCTCCCATGGTCGCACTCTCCAGACCTATTCCAACACCCGTTGCATGGTATTCGGGATGGATACTAGTGTGCTAGCGCCAACTCCTTCTCCCTGGCACAGAATTGATAGTCTTGGAGAAAACTCGCTCTTCCTTGGACAAAACTATCCGATGATGGTGAAAGGCGATCCAACTACTGTTGACACATTTATGAGAAGCAACTGTGTCTATACCTCGGACATTTGGGTGGTTCCCTACCCTGGTACTGATATAGTAGGCCGCTTCAGCCTGGATGATCGGTCCTGCGTTGGTCTCCAGATCGACAACGGATGGCCCGTCCCAGAGAATCACTTGTGGTTCAAAGCAAGCATTTCCAACGCCGCGGAATGGTTGAGTTGAAGTTCATTTCATGGCTTGTTATTTGTTGTGTGGTGAAAACTTTAGTATTTATAATGTATCCTCGTTGTCGATGTGGGTTGATGACCTGTTGTATGTAATAAAATGATATGCGTGTGATAAACTTACTAAATTTATGAATGGCTTTCGAGTCGCTTCTCTGAGTAAGTGGTGCGACGAGGCTAAAAAATATTTTTCGAATACATAATTGTACGTGCATTGCAATAGGTTATCGGATGAGGCCAATCAACAATAGTAGTACACTATTTGTACTAGTTTCACATGCTTCGCGCGTCGGGCGGGTGTTTTTACTGTAGCCATATGTTAATGTGTTCGTTGTACATAACCAGCACCTCGAATCCTCGATACTAGTACTATATAGTAGGAGTAAGTAGTAGGAGTAGTAGGGTGGCATGGGCCAGAACAAGCATTCACGTCCAGGAGGACGACACACGCCACCATCACGACATCCATCTGACACCATATTATTTCTTAGAGTCCGTGCTAGAGCAATCTCTTCAACCTCGTCGTTTCTCTAACTTCAGCCATCGCGCGGCGGGCGAGGTGGGGGTTTGCCGATAGTCGGTTTCCTTAACTGCGGTCCCACTTGTAAGGCCAACTCCAATGCACGACCCCAAACGCACCTCCGTTTTGCATGAACTCCAACAATAATTTTGACTAGAAAAGCAAGACCAAAGAAAACAAGAACCACAAGAATACATTTTACTACTCCTGTAAGTTGGATTAGTGCCTTATCGATGCATTCATTGTTGATCTGCGGAGGCTCGATCTTGCGTGCTTCTTTCTTCTTCGAGTGTAAATAAGTAGACGGTGCTTCCTCGCATCTAGTCTCATGTCTAGCCTCTATTCTAGTAGGAGTATCAACAAGTGCACTAATCTCATCTCTAGCCTCTATGCTAGCTAAAAGTGATAGAACATCTACTAAATTGTGCTCTGTCAATATGTGGATGTACTCTTCTTCCCAATACAAAAACTTGCATCCATTCTATTCCCTCCGTTGCACAATACATGCCTTCTATTTGTCAAAATATATATGTATCTAGACATGTCTTAGTATATAGGTACATCCATTTTTGGACAAATGGAAGTCAAGTATTTTGGAACGGAGCGAGTACACAATAAAAATTTTAAGTTAGCACAACTAGTCTAATCCAAGAGAAGAACCGAAGATTTGGCCGGGTTCTTCCTCCTTTTGCCGACACGTGGGACATCCAGCATCCAGGTCGTGTCATGAAAGAAAATAGAGTGGTAGTTGAAGCCACGAGATGTGCATCTTGGGTTAAACTGTAAATAGAATCTTACTACTCTTGAGTAACCCCAAAAGCGGCCACCGAAGATCTTTATTGGATTTGTTTTTCATCACCAGCACATCGAGGTGAAAGATGTGCAGGTTCAGTGGGTCCTCTTGCATTTTCACTGACATGTGGGGCCGCATGTGAGCAAACAGATGATGGGCTCCACGCGTCTGCTGGCTGGCTGAGAAGAGAGATAGAGGCGGGCTGAGCACGGACTGCAGGAAATTTGTTCTACATACCTCGATATAGGCTCGATATAGTGGGGTGGCATGGGCCATAACTAGCATTCACGTCTAGCAGTACGGCACACGCCACCCACACGAGTCCCATCCGACACCAATTTTCTTGGAGTCCGTGCTACAGCCATCTCTTCTCCCTCTTGTTTTCTCAGCCATCGCGCGGTGGGCGGGGTGGGGGTTTGCCGATAGTCGGTTTGCTCAACTACGGTCCAACTTGTAAGTGAGAATGCAACACTGCACGCATTCCCGCTTGAGCAGCGTGCCGGACCAACCGTGTGGGGGTGCGACGCGAACACGGCAAGCTTTTCCTTTTGAACTCGTAACTTGTAAAATTTGGTTCTGCTCCATGGAACGACCGATAGATAGAAAATAACGGTTTTGCCTAGAGTGATGAGAAGTTTGGTTCTGGCGCCGTCCGTGCATGGAGTACGTACGAAAATTAT
This sequence comes from Triticum urartu, assembly GCF_003073215.2. Lineage (NCBI taxonomy): Eukaryota > Viridiplantae > Streptophyta > Magnoliopsida > Poales > Poaceae > Triticum > Triticum urartu. The sequence continues at coordinate 492,690,624 of NC_053028.1, read as the reverse complement.
GAAGTTGATGCGAAAGATAAGATAATTGTTGTAGTATCATATACTACTACATGGATTTGACGGAAAGATAAAAATACATATGGATCCATCAAAGTTCAACGACATCCTCACGCCCTAGTGCGCCGGGTCACCAACCGACGTGTGAGGAGCAGCGGCGTTGGCGGCGAGCTCAACGTGCTTCTGAACAGTGCCGTCCAAGGTTGCCCTGCGCTCGAAGAAGGCCAGCGTCCTATCGTCCTCCTCTTGCATGTAGTAGTCCTTGTGGACGATTTGCGCATAGACGTGGGTGATTATGTCGATGGTGTCTTGCTGCGCCAGGCACTGCGTGGCGAGCGCGACCTCGAGGTGGACATTCTCCGGCACGACGGCAGGCAGTCGCAGGGCCACCAGTGCGTCGAAGAGGTTGTTACCATAGTGGTCGTTGAGGGTGGCGGGCATCGCAGAGCCTGGGCGCGTCGGCTAGAGGCTTGTGTCAAAGTCGTCTGCAAGATTCTTGATGATGGTGAACTTTTCGAGGAAACCAACGAGGACCTCTTCGAACAAAGAGACGAAGCTGTTGTCCAAGCAGACCCTCGCCCTGGCGGCCTCAAGCAATACTACCTGGAGATGTTCCTCGGTGCCGGGCCGTAGGCCGACATCGTGGACCATCTGGCACAGCCGGCTGATGCTTGCGCTCATTGCCTCCATGGGTCTAGCGTAGCTTCTAGTCAACTGATCTTGCGATTCAAGTGATCACTCAGCCCTAGGTTAGCGTGCATAGGTGCGTAGGATTTCGTACTACTCCTTGGCCCTCTACTGCACCTGCCTTTGGCTGTATGATAGGTGGGCCAGCCACCCCCTGGGGCCACGTGTCATTCACTCAAAGGCAGTTCCTCACAGTGAATATCCGTTGGTTAAATTATTACATGCTGCTCCTCACAGTGAAGTGACAAGACCCTGCGTCGGAGATGATACCTGAGTATAGGCTTAGTGATCAGCATACCATAGTCAGCCTCACCGTCTGCAGTCACTATCATCATGGCTGTAGAGCTAGCCTGCTTACAACTAGCCCTGTTCGACATAATTTCCCGTGCGTAGATGCCCGTGCATTGCACGGAACACCAAGATTGGGGGTGGATAGCTCCGGTAGCGGTCATCGCGCCAGATTTTTCCACGGCCTTCTACTACTAGATGTGGTGGGGAGGAGATGAGGCTGATTGTGAGAGACAAGGAGTTGTTTTTAAATAGGGAACAAGTGCGGGCATCTTTTTGCAAAAATGGAGAATCTTGGTTTGTATGCGTCAGATCTAGATCCGGCGGCTATTGGTGAAAGATGGGAGGCACAACATCATCACCAACTCAGGACCTGTTTGATTCGCAGGATATAACATGTTTGCTAATTACTAAGAAATAATAAACTGAACTCTATGTCACAACGAATAAATTCTATATAGAATGCAAATATGACAATGAGATAAAGCAACTATCCATGCAATACTAAACAATAAACATCTACAAAATCGCGTTAACAATTACTCAAAAGTTGCTACTAAAATAACACATAAAAGATGACATGTCACACAACTTAGCAAAGTGAGAAAGTGAGCTTGAACCACGCATGATGCGACAGATAATTAAAATGCTAATAGAGTGCCTACAACAAGTAATTCATCATAACCATGGCTATGTTCTAAGTTAACATGCCAATTCAAGACAACTACTATAAAGAAACTAAACAACAAAATAATAGATTGTCGTACCACTATCATAGGCATGACATGATTTTGAATATATAAAACACACATGCTACATGGATGTAAATGAATATAGAAAATATATCTAAGATATATTCATGCTAAACAAAAGGAAATAATCGAAACATGAAATATTCCATTATTCGATACATAAAGCAAAGTTTAGAATAATTCCACATAAATATAAGCATGTCGAGCGTTCACCAAATATTGTACGCTCGCAAACAATAAGTATCAAATATAACCAAAATAATGATAATAAGATTACACTAATAATGCTCCAATCTAATTAAAATAATAACACGTGCCAATCATGTATGAGGGATGATAACTAATGAACCAATCAACTACTACACAAGGTAATAACTCGAAGGAACTAATACAAAGGCATATCATACTTTTAGATGATGCACAAAGTTATCTACACGAAATGCTACAAAAAAATAAAACGCACCTTCAAATCAATCAAGTAAAACATTTGATACTCCTAGGCATAACGAGAGACATATAAATAACATACCAATAGAAAAGTTTTACCAACACAAAACCTATTTGGATTCCATACAAAAAGAACGACTAAGATTATATCTCTTCTACCGATCACAAGATAGAACCCACAATCTAACCCCATCACTGGATTTCTACGGTCATACGGAGAATTTTATCTATTGGGCTCAAAGTCATATGATGAACAAAACTAAAGAATTATGCCATCGAATTGAATTCAGTTTTGGACACACGCGGCCAACGGCAGAGATAGGTCGAATCATGATGTCTACAGGATACACTAGGTGATGAAAAGTACGCATGCAAAAGGAATTTGATAGAGGCTCACCGAGTTTTATGGAACAGTGCGACGAACTTGATGAACAGTGTACGCGGACATGCAGAATTCTTTGTGTGTGCTTGACGGATCGCGTTCATTCTTCCCTGAATGGAACCATGGTGTGCAAGGGAACCTTCTGGCGCAAGGGCATGGATGGAGATGGTCCGAGTCACCGGGAACGAGCGCCGGCATCCATGGAGCAGCAGCAGTTCGGAGAGAGTTTTGGAGAGATTGTGGAAGGGAGAAGGGAGGAGTTGATATGGGGCACACATATATATACTCACGGATTTGAGAACGCTCGAGAGAATCAGGAGTGCTAGTGCCTGTACGTTTTAGCTTCGTGTGCTCATGTACGTTCAAGTGTGGGTGGAGCCGTGAGGAAGGAGAAGCGCTTGGGTTGGCGTTGGAAGATGGAAGGTGGAGAGCAATAAGGAAGGAAAGAGGAATTAAAGGAGGATGCAGGAGTTTCCTATGTACATGTAGGCAGTTGTTTCTCTTCTGTAGATTGAAACGTACGGAGGGAGCGAAGAGGAGGCGCTGGCTTGGCTGGGTATTGGCCCAATTTGGCTTTGGTCCAAGTGGGAGAGAAAGAAGAAAGAAAAAGTTGGCTGTTGGCCCATTCGGGTGTGAGAAAAATATAGGTGGGCTTAACACAGGGAAGAGAGAGGAAAGAAATACTGTCCACGGAAATTTGGTACAAAGTTTGAGAGAGGGAAACAAATTGATTTTCCTAAAAGGAAAATCTAGTAATGAAAAAGAAGCTCAAACAAAATATCACGAACTTAGAAATTGAAAAAAGTGCACACACGCATAATTAAATATAAACAAGACGAGAAATAAAACACAGCTAAAAGAAATGAGGAAACCTCAAATTTAATTTAAGTTGGCATTGGCTCCTCCAAATTTATAAAACTCAATTTAAGCTTGTTAACAAATAAAACAGAACAAAATTTTATCGCCCTGATTTTTGGAAAAAAAATTCTTAAACATTCCAAGAAGCAGGATGTTACAAATCTACCCCCCTTAAAAGGAATCTCGTCCCCGAGATTTGGGCTGACTAAAGAGAATGGGTTTGGGTAAGCTTCGTCTTCGACAGAGTTCTTCTAGGAAACTTGTGGAATCAGTTCTCATTCTGATCTTGGTGATAGGTGGTTTTGGGTCTTCATTGGAGATACTTCTCTTGTCATAATTCTTCTAGGTTTCAAAACTTGTAAAACAATCCTTTGATCTTGGCGATGGTAATCTGATAGCTTCTGTAACTGGTTGAACATTCTTCAGTCTTGTCCTTCTTCTATTGGTGAAGCTTTGGTCCGGCTGGACTAATTGATCCTTCAAGTTTGAACATTATGGTAGGTGTAGTGAAGGTCTTCAATCTTTGTCTTCCTGGTGAATGAAGGTCTTCAAATCTTCAATCTTGACACAATCATTGTCTACTACCCCCCTTAAAAGAGATTTTCCATAGGGTTCACTTTCATAATAGATCTCCAAGTGGGTTGTTGAAACTTCATTCATCTCAAGGTGACCTCCAGGGTTTATAGAGAAGAGGGAAAGAGTTTAAGAGGAGTAAAAGAATCCTACATAAGGAGGAGATACCCCAGAAGATAAACAAAAGATAACACCAAGATAATCATTAAGCTATCCAAATAAAACTCAAAAGCAACTCTTTTTGGCAAATAGGGTTTTAGTATGACTGCATAGAAAAACGCCAGAAGAAAAATATGCAGACGATACTCGCAAAAAAAAGTTTTGCGTCTACTAGTTAAGAGTCCTACCACTACATGGGTATTAACCAACCTAATCCTATATGGCTGGTCACAATAAATCTTAGGGCAAATCTTCAACGTTGAAAAACAGACCATGATTGATGGTTGTTGACTTCTTGAGTTCTCGTGTTGTCTTCTCTTGGAAAAATGTTGCTACTCAGAGCTTCAGGGTTGAAGTTATCTTGAAATTCTTGGCACATCATGTGAAGCTTCTGACTTTTTGACACCAAGGGCAAGGGAAAGGGTTTCACATACTATAAAGAAGATGGTAGAGAAGTAGTGTTTAAAATTCAATTGAATTAGATGAGATGACAAAAGCAATAGTGAAGGAGAAGAGTACGAGAATGATCCTTTTGAAAATAGTTTTTCTTATAACAATAGTCCCTAAGGCTTTCCATTTCTAACTAAGGCCATGCGACTAGGTCGACATCGGCTCTGATACCACTTCTGTAAGAACCCGGAATTATCTTCCAGATCCTCCTGTGTATATTTGTCAACCCCAGGATCATTGTTGACAACACAGTGAAATGATATCATTGCACAATACATTAAAGTATTACAAGTAATATATATTGTCACAAGACATACCTAGCGAAATGTCTCATGGCATTTATTACATTCAGAAAAACAGCGGAAAGTACAATGCGTAGCGACTCCATCTCAGCCACAGGCAGTCGATATAGTCCACGTGACCTCACTTCTACAGATCGCCATAGTAGTCGTAGTCATCATCTTCGTCTTCAGGTAACTCTGTTGTCAACAAAATTATTGCCATGAGTACATTACGTACTCAACATGCCTCCAACGGGGAAGGACCTAATAGCTACATGTGGCTTCGAAGGAAGGTTGTATGGCTCATTTGCATAAAGCTAATTTTGTTTGACAAATGAAGCAGTTGCATAAAAGCAGTTTTTGATGAGAATGTGTTTTATCTCCAGAATAACTTTTATCAAAGTGAGGATCCTCGATCAACTCACACTCTTCATAGGTTCCAAGAATAGGAGTAAAGTGGGAATAAGCAAAACAGGTCCTGTTTGTCAAGAAAGATTCATGTGATGTCCTTGACCGTGGACACGGCTATTCGAATAGTTTTACACTCTGCAGAGGTTGTACACTTTACCCCCACGACACAATCCCGACTTGTTGCCACTAGCCGTCGCTAGCAGTTCACCATCTGGTATACCGGCAGGGAGATTGTGACGAGGTCTTTGGACTAGATCCCCCAAAGATGTGACATGCCCACCGGGTCTGGCACACGGAACTGAGAGTACGTCCTCAAACCGGTCCCCCCATCTGTGCCGAGGATACTCACCGCAAGGCAGCTATCCCATCTGCGGTACGACGACATCGACACCTAAGGCTGACTAGCTTACTTGACCAAGCCAGTGCCCATATAGCCTGTGGTTGTAATGTTATTACAATCTTCAAATCCAAGACTTATTAGGCCTTAAGCGGCACGGACGACTGATTGCCCCCTTCAACTCGTGAAGGGCAGCCAATCACTCCTTCAATCCTTGATTCAACTGTCGCCCGCGCCAGTATTCAGATGGTAAGCTTCACCAAGAGTAGAAGAGGATAGAGAAGGTCAACAAGGCCAACTTGCCTAGCTCAGCGAGCTCAAGAAATAAGTTTCAAGTGTCAATGACTAAAAGGACATTCAACAAAGCACCTATAGGGTAATAAGCATGGCTAAGCATTTCTACTCTACCAGAATACTATATAATTCTACTCGGGTGTCAAGTGAATAGGCGACAAGCGGATCAGGGTAATGTGTCAATCGACACACTAGCAACGAGAATTAAAATAGCATGCATATAGTAACCATAAAACACAATGCAATTTTGTAAACATAGGATAAGTATGACCAAAGAAGGAGGCATGCCTTCGTTGTTGAGTCCTTCTTCGGTAACCTGTTTCTGTCCATGTCCAACATCGTCGTCACCCCCTACTCGTCGTAACGATAGCAAAAGACAAACACTAACTACTAAAACAAAAGTAATCCAAATAACATCCAAAACAAATTAAGGGTGGATGGATAGCAAGATATTGATCAGATGGAGATTCCAAAAGGAGATAACATGACTGGAATGTAAGTAGAGGACTCGATGAATTGACAGGGTTTAGTTGATGATGGATAATCAAGGCTTGCCAACAATACTAACGTTCTAATACGAACTATGATACTAACCACTAGTAGTACCCACTACACATCACACCTAACTATATAACAAAAGCAATGGCATCAACACACATAAAAAGGAACTGTCCTATGCATTTAACTACGCAATCACAACATGACATGCTCAAGGTAAAATTTAACCACAAATAAATAATTAGACATAATCTAAATATTTATAATGTTCATCAATAGAATCCAAACATATACATCATCTATTATATTCAAAAGCAAGTAATCCATATGATCATCAAGCCAACATTGTAAACCATACTAGTTAAGCAATCAAATACCATTCAACAACATGGATTTAGTTGATCTACGTCTTGCATAAAACATTACTAAAATAAATAGGATCAAGTCTATTATATATCAAACCAATTCATTTGTAAGGGAATTAACAAGAAACTATACAACACATGGAACAAAAGGATGTACAACTATCCTAAACATGAGATGAACTATCACAACAAGTATAAAGCACTCATAATACTATGTGAGACAAGTCAATCATATAAGAGCAACACAAGTACAACTACAACACCTGGAACATCATAAAATATGAAAGATCACTTGCATGAACGGCATCTAGATATACAACAATGTAATAACTAGGTACTGTATAACGCTAAGTTTGAATGATCATCACACAAGATGCCAAAGTATGATACTAACATAATACAACTCGCAACAATGAGATAACTTAGTTGATATCAACTAACATGAAAATCAAGAATGGCAAGAGCACACAACCTTACATACTAGTTATCTCATATAAGCACATGGACATAGTTATGTCCTATAAGCACATGGACATGTCATACTAAGCATTTAGGCAAGTTAGACAACCAGATCATGACATCAAGCAATGTACTATACTAGAAAGAGTGAAAATGACATGCACTTCTATGTAGTCATCATACACCTGCAAATATATAAAAGGTACACAACTAAGCATCATACAACACATGGATTGGTATAGACACGCGTTATGCAATCAAGTTATACAATAGAATATCATGACATGGTATTGATAAGGCAAGAAATTCTTAAATAAAAGAATGTATGGAATCAACAAATCACTATGATATATCTACCAAGTAAACGTTAACCAAATGTATGAACAGAAGGTACAAACTACCAATGATATAACACATGGTAGGCATACAACCAAATATGCCTTCTACTTGAATAAGTACTAACATGACATGTCAATCAACTAAGCATGCATAGCTACTATCCTAGGTAAATATAACACGTTTGCTAATTACTAAGAAATAATAAACTGAACTCTATGTCACAACGAATAAATTCTATATAGAATGCAAATATGACAATGAGATAAAGCAACTATCCATGCAATACTAAACAATAAACATCTACAAAATCGCGTTAACAATTACTCAAAAGTTGCTACTAAAATAACACATAAAACATGACATGTCACACAACTTAGCAAAGTGAGAAAGTGAGCTTGAACCACACATGATGCGACACATAATTAAAATGCTAATAGAGTGCCTACAACAAGTAATTCATCATAACCATGGCTATGTTCTATGTTAACATGCCAATTCAAGACAACTACTATAAAGGAACTAAACAACAAAATAATAGATTGTCGTACCACTATCATAGGCATGACATGATTTTGAATATATAAAACACACATGCTACATGGATGTAAATGAATATAGAAAATATATCTAAGATATATTCATGCTAAACAAAAGGAAATAATCTAAACATGAAATATTCCATTATTCGATACATAAAGAAAAGTTTAGAATAATTCCACATAAATATAAGCATGTCGAGCGTTCACCAAATATTGTACGCTCGCCAAACAATAAGTATCAAATATAACCAAAATAATGATAATAAGATTACACTAATAATGCTCCAATCTAATTAAAATAATAACACGTGCCAATCATGTATGAGGGATGATAACTAATGAACCAATCAACTCCTACACAAGGTAATAACTCGAAGGAACTAATACAAAGGAATATCATACTTTTAGATGATGCACAAAGTTATCTACACGAAATGCTACAAAAAAAATAAAACGCACCTTCAAATCAATCAAGTAAAACATTTGATACTCCTAGGCATAACGAGAGACATATAAATAACATACCAATAGAAAAGTTTTACCAACACAAAACCTATTTGGATTCCATACAAAAAGAACGACTAAGATTATATCTCTTCTACCGATCACAAGATAGAACCCACAATCTAACCCCATCACTGGATTTCTATCGGTCATACGGAGAATTTTATCTAGTGGCTCAAAAAGATATGATGATGAAAATAACTTAAAAATTATGGCCATCGCGAATCGGAGCACACGCGGATCACGGCAGAGATAGGTCGAATCATGAGTCTACGGATACATGGAAAAGAACGCATGCAAAATTGATAGAGGCTCACCGAGTTTTATGGAACAGTGCGACGAAACTTGATGAACAGTGTACGCGGACATGCAGAATTCTGTGTGTGCTTGACGGATCGCGTTCATTCTTCCCTGAATGGAACCATGGTGTGCAGGGGAACCTTCTGGCGGCAAGGCATGTGGATGGAGATTGGTCCGAGTCACCGGGAACCGAGCGCCGACATCCATGGAGCAGCAGCAGTTCGGAGAGAGTTTGGAGAGATGTGGAAGGGAGAAGGGAGGACTTGATATGGGTTTGCAAGAGGAGCAAGGGGCACACATATATATACTCACGGATTGAGAACGCTTGAGGAATCAGGAAGTGCTAGTGCATGTACGGTTCAGCTTCGTGTGCTCATGTACGTTCAAGTGTGGGTGGAGCCGTGAGGAAGGAGAAGTGCTGGGTTGGCGTTGGAAGATGGAAGGTGGAGAGAATAAGGAAGGAAAGAGAATTAAAGGAGGATGCAGGAGTTTCTATTGTACCTGTAAGGCGGTTGTTTTCGTCTTCTGTAGATTCGAACATGGAGGGAGCAAAAGAGGAGGCGCTGGCTTGGCTGGGTAATTGGCCAATTTGGCTTTGGTCCAAGTGGGAGAGAAAGAAGAAAGAAAAAGTTGGCTGTTGGCCCATTCGGGTGTGAGAAAAATATAGGTGGGCTTAACACAGGGAAGAGAGAGGAAAGAAATACTGTCCACGGAAATTTGGTACAAAGTTTGAGAGAGGGAAACAAATTGATTTTCCTAAGAGGAAAATCTAGTAATGAAAAAGAAGCTCAAACAAAATATCACGAACTTAGAAATTGAAAAAAGTGCACACACGCATAATTAAATATAAACAAGACGAGAAATAAAACACAGCTAAAAGAAATGAGGAAACCTCAAATTTAATTTAAGTTGGCATTGGCTCCTCCAAATTTATAAAACTCAATTTAAGCTTGTTAACAAAAAACAAAACGAAATTTTTCTCGCCCTGTTGGAAAAACCTTTTTCTTAAAACATTCCGAGAAGCGGGACGTTACATGGGCCAAAGCCTTTGGAGCCGTGCCTGATAATCAACTTCCGAAATGATTTCTACCAGATCCCAGCGCAGGAAATTGCGTCCATCATCATGAAGATGTCTCAAGCGAAGAGATTGGGATGTTCTACGGCGGCCCAATATCGCGAGCCTGACGTCCGAACCCGCATTGCCCTACAGCGTGTCCAGGACATGACGACGCCTTTCACTAAGTTTGGGTTGCACCTTCCGGACATGGACAGATGGGAAGTGCACTGCTTAAAAATAATGTGTCTATTAGTTACTTGTTACTTTCTATATGATGAAACTTGGAATCTCGGTACGACGAAACTATTAGATGTATGCTGCGCTCTAGTTAATTACTTTTGGTGCGATGAAATTTGTTAACTATGTTTACTATATATGTTGCTTTCTATTTCATAACTGTTTCGCTGATATATATAGTAGTGTGTGTGTGTGTGTGCGTATGTGTGCATCTCTGACAGGTATATAGATCAATGATGGCGAGGAATTGGTATGCCGTGTATGTAGGGCATGTTCCGGATGTGTATGATGAGTGGCCAGAGTGTCAGGCACAAGTCTCTGGCTTCTCCGGCGGAAGCCAGAAAGGGTTTGATAGCAGAGCGGAAGCCGAAGCTAGTTACTTGAGATTCATAGCACAACAGGGGATTCGGAACCAGCGCCGCTGCAAAAACTACTACATAATACCGTTTTTGATCATCGTGATCGCTCTTATGTCGTATGTCATAGTTTAGGTAGGTGATGAAACATGTGTCTACGGTGACAATGTAAGAGACATGTGACCATTAAATTGTATCGCTATTTCGAGATGATGATGAGATTGACATCATTTGTGTTGAGACTATGTTGATATGATGATACTATGTTGTACCACTTCGATGATGATGATGAGACATTCCTTTTTCATATAGTTTCAGTGTATGTGTATGTTGTAATTGTATAAAACCTGTAAAAATACGAATACATCAACATAAAAAAAGAAAATACTAGCAATAGCATGGGGTATTGGAGTAGTAGCAGCGCAGCCTTACCAGTAGTCTTGCTTGTAGGGGCACGCTACTAGTATTAGCAGTAGCGATGGACAGAGGTGCGCTACTGCTAGATATAGATAGCAGTAGCGTTGGTTCAAACAAGCGCTACTGCTACAAAATAGCTGTAGCGCTGTAGTAGTAGCGCGCCTGCCCGTGCTACTAATAGCGAAAAACCAGCGCTACTGGTAAGGGTTTTCCTAGTAGTGAGAGATCCGAGCAGGTCACTTAGTGAGTTGCCAAGTCAGGGCGGTCACTAGTGAGTCGCCAAGTCTGGTTGGGTCATATTTCCGGCCAGGTCATACCGCAGGGTATATCTCCGACATTAGCCCCTAGTTTAATTTGGATTTATCCATGTTAAACTGATCCTGCAAAATAAATACAAGAACAAATTTGACAGGTTGTGCTCCGGGTTAAAAAATTCTTTGTAAGCCGACACCTGATCATCCTTAAGTCCTTGTCATTTCCTTCTTCTAGAAAGTCCAGGTCAATAGATCAGCTTCATAATCAATTTGCTGACATTGGCTTCTCACAGAAATATTATGAAGAATAATTCATTTGATTCAGCTCCCAATGCTTAGCAAAAAATATTGGTCTTGAAATACTTATCTGATTTTCAGCCGGCTTGAAGATGTAGATCTTGACAATGTATGATTACCAAAATCGTTGGGTTATAAATAGATGATGCCGAGTCATAATTGTTGCCGATGCCGGGTCATAATTGTTGCAGGCTCCAGGTCAATCTGGTTTGCTCAAAACTAAGGATTTGAAGATTTTTCTCCCTTATATCCATATTACCTGTAGCCCCCAAGTCTTGAGCAGAACAAAGTGATGACTTAAGACTTGCTTCAATATAAATATTAGCACCTTGAAGAAATCCATGTTGTTCATCTTAGTCACTAGTAAAAACTGAATATTCCATATATATAGCCCCCAAGTGTTGGTTTGTCATGCTTGCAGCAACCTGGAACTTGTAATTGTCTTATGCTCATAAAAACTTCAACCAGTGTAGCCCCCAAGGGTCGGGTCATTATTCAATAATGAGCTGGGACTTTGTAGATATGATCATGTAAACTTGAACGGCAACGTGTAGCCCCCAAGGGCCGGCTCAGTAATATAAAACTGAGCTAGGACTTTATATATACTTAATTTGAAAATAACATCATATGATGTGTCCTTCACCGTAGGGCTTGAACCCACATCCACAAGGTTAAGAGCCTTGTGCTTTACCAACTAAGCAACAGACCCTTAAAATAATGGATTTTAATTGTGTACCTTGAATTTTTAGCATGAGCAAGTAGTAGCCCCCAAGGGCCGGCTCATTACGATGTGATGAGTCGGGTCTTCAATAGGGCAAGTAAAAAATGACTTTGCATTAGCCCCCAAGTGCCATGGTGCATGCTGACAGTGACATGGGACTTGCATATTTTATGTAATCATGATTTGAATAATGTAGCCCCCAAATGCCGGGTCGTAAGCCTGCAGCGACTCGGGACTATTCCTTCCATTGTAAATAAAATCATATCCATTAATAAAGAAATAATAGCCATTGCGCTGAAGCAACTTTGAAAACCTCAATCATAATACTGGTTATTGATAACCATAATTAAATCCAGCCATGTTGGCTATTCAAGATTTGAATAATATAACCCGGTTTGAAAATCGGTTCCTGCACACAAATAAATCACAAGTGCCCTGGCGGTTTACCGTGGGGCGGGTCATGATGCCCAGTATAAGTCCCCATAGAAGTCCAGAATCAGGGTAGGGGTAATATCCCAAATATCAGACATAATCAGGGCTGGTTGGCCCGACTTGTAAAAAACCATATGGTGAGAAAAAGAGGCAATATAAATCCAAAACAAAATAAAAACTCCAATGAAAAAACACGAGGCTTTTGCAGGCCGCCAAGCCAAAGTTTCTTCTCCAATGAAACTAGCATGATGGCCACTGGAAGGTACGCGCTTTCCATGAGCCGGCTCTCACATGACCCAATCGACATTTGAACCCATATAATTTCAGGTCTTATTTAAAGATAGACTTATCAGGAGTATGGGGGGTCGGAGCAGCATCGTGCATCACAGGCCGATTTATCCAAGTTTCAAGGAAGTCGGCTTATGAGCCTGGATCTATCCTGACTATCTGTAAGCCGTGCTCTCACATGACAAACCGGCATTTTAAATTTAACAAGCTCAGGATCTTTGGTGAATACACCGTAAAAGATTGATTGTTAAGAGTTCAGCGGGTCAATCAGGATTACCTGATGAAGAAGCGGCTGGTATACAGGTAGGATGACCCGGAAGGGTTACGTCCTCTTTGGTGAATACACTGATAACCCACAAGTATAGGGGATCACAACAGTTTTCGATAAGTAAGAGTGTCGAACCCAACGAGGAGCTAAAGGAAGAACAAATATTCCCTCAAGTTCTATCGACCATCGATACAACTCTACACACGCTTGACGTTCGCTTTACCTAGAACAAGTATGAAACTAGAAGTGCTTTGTAGGTGTTGTTGGATAGATTTGAAAGATAATAAAGATTACGTAAATAAAAAGTAGGGACTGTTTAGATAAAGACACAACTAAGTTAGGTTTAGTAGAGAGCTTGTTGTTACGAGAAAGTTATTTGTCCCTAGGCAATCGATAACTAGACCGGTAATCATTGTTGCAATTTTATTTGAGGGAGAGGTATAAGCTAACATACTTTCTCTACTTGGATCATATGCACTTATGATTGGAACTCTAGCAAGCATCCGCAACTACTAAAGATCATTAAGGTAAAACCCAACCATAGCATTAAAGCATCAAGTCCTCTTTATCCCATACGCAACAACCCCCTTACTCGGGTTTGTGTTTCAGTCACTCACGCAACCCACTATAAGCGAATCATGAACGTATTGCAACACCCTACAGCGGGGATCCCTCACGCTTGCGCGGCACGAAGAGCACCATAGGACAGCACCAATAATAAACACATGCAACTCAAACCAATCTTGATCATCAAATAGCCCATAGGACAAAACGGATCTACTCAAACATCATAGGATAGCCATACATCATTGGGAAATAATATATAGCGTTGAGCACCATGTTTAAGTAGAGATTACAGTGGGTAAGAGAGAGGTTACTCCACTACATAGAGGGGGGAAGAGTTGGTGATGATGGCGGTGAAGTTGTCGGTGAAGATTGCGGTGATGATGATGGCCATGGCAGCGTTCCGGCGCCACCGGAAGAGAAGGGGAGAGGGGGACCCTTCGTCTTCTTCTTCCTTTACCTCCTCCCTAGATGGGAGAAGGGTTTCCCCTCTGGTCCTTGGCCTCCATGGCATGGGAGGGGTGAGAGCCCCTCCGAAATTGGATCTGTCTCTCTGTCTCTCTCTGTTTCTGCGTTCTCAGATTCTTCCCTTTCACCGTTTCTTATATTCCCAGAGATCCGTAACTCCTATTGGGCTGAAATTTTTAACACGATCTCTATCCGGGTATTAGCTTTCTTGCAGCGGAAGAAGGGCATCAACCGCCTTACGGGGTGGCCACGAGGGTCAGGGGCGCGCCTAGGGGGTGGGGCGCGCCCCCCTGCCTCGTGCCTCCCTCGGGCACCGTCTTGCGTGGATTTTTCTTCCCAAAAATCATATATATTCCAAAAAAATCTCCGTCTGTTTTTATCCCGTTTGGACTCCGTTTGATATGGATATTCTGCGAAACAAAAAACATGCAACAAACCGGAACTGGCACTGGGCACTGGATCAATATGTTAGTCCCAAAAATAGTATAAAAAGTTGCCAAAAGTATATGAAAGTTGTAGAATATTGGCATGGAACAATCAAAAATTATAGATACGACGGAGATGTATGAGCATCCCCAAGCTTAATTCCTGCTCGTCCTCGAGTAGGTAAATGATAAAAAATATAATTTTTGATGTGGAATGCTACCTAGCATAATCTTGATCACATATCTAATCATGGCATGAATATTAAGATACGAGTGATTCAAAGCAATAGTCTATCATTTGACATAAAAACAATAATACTTCAAGCCTACTAATAAAGCAATCATGTCTTTTCAAAATAACATGGCCAAAGAAAGTTATCCCTACAAAATCATATGGTCTGGCTATGCTCCATCTTCACCACACAAAATATTTACATCATGCACAACCCCGATTGCAAGCCAAGCAATTGTTTCATACTTTTGACGTTCTCAAACCTTTTCAAATTTCAAGCAATACATGAGCGTGAGCCGTGGACATAGCACTGTAGGTGGAATAGAATGGTGGTTGTGGAGAAGACAAAAAGGAGAAGATAGTCTCACATCAACTAGGCGTGTCAACGGGCTATGGAGATGCCCATCAATAGATATCAATGTGAGTGAGTAGGGATTGCCATGCAACAGATGCACTAGAGCTATAAGTGTATGAAAGCTCCAACTGAAACTAAGTGGGTGTGCATCCAACTTGCTTGCTCATGAAGACCTCAGGCATCTGAGGAAGCCCATCATCAGAATATACAAGCCAAGTTCTATAATGAAAATTCCCACTAGTATATGAAAGTGATAACTCAAGAGACTCTCTATATGAAGAACATGGTGCTACTCTGAAGCACAAGTGTGGTAAAAGGATAGTAACATTGCCCCTTCTCTCTTTTTCTCTCTTTTTTGTTTTTCTTTTGTTTTTTTGGTGGGCTTCTTTGGCCTCTTATTTTTATTTGGGCTTCTTTGGCCTCTTTTATTTATTTTTAAAGTCCGGAGTCTCATCCCGACTTGTGGGGGAATCATAGTCTCCACCATCCTTTCCTCACTGGGGCAATGCTCTAATAATGATGATCATCGCACTTTCATTTACTTACAACTCAATATTACAACTCGGTATCTAGAACAAATATATGACTCTATATGAATGCCTCCGGCGGTGTACCGGGATGAGAAATGATCTAGCGTAGCAATGACATCAAAAAATGGACAAGCCATGAAAACATCATGCTAGCTATCTTACGATCATGCAAAGTAATATGACAATGAATGCTCAAGTCATGTATATGATGATGGAAGTTGCATGACAATATATCTCGGAATGGCTATGGAAATGCCATGATAGGTAGGTATGGTGGCTGTTTTGAGGAAGGTATATGGTGGGTTTAAGGTACCGGCGAAAGTTGTGCGATACTAGAGAGGCTGGCAATGATGGAAGGGTGAGAGTGCGTATAATCCATGGACTCAACATTAGTCATAAAGAACTCACATACTTATTGCAAAAGTCTATTAGATATCGAAACAAAGTACTATGTGCATGCTCCTAGGGGGATAGATTGGTAGGAAAAGACCATCGCTCGTCCCCGACCGCCAGTCATAAGGAAGGCAATCAATAAATAAATCATGCTCCGACTTCATCACATAACAATTCACCATACGTGCATGCTACGGGAATCAAAAACCTCAAAACAAGTATTTCTACTAATCCACAACTACCCACTAGCATGACTCTAATATCACCATCTTTATATCGCAAAACTATTGCAAGGAATCAAACATATCATATTCAGTGATCTAGAAGTTTTATGTAGGATTTTATGACTAACCATGTGAATGACCAATTCCTGTCATCTCTCTAAATAGATATAAGTGAAGCAAGAGAGTTTAAATCTTTCTACAAAAGATATGCCCACGCTCTAACAAATATAAGTGAAGTAAAAGAGCATTCTGCATATGGCGGTTTTCTATGTAAAGAGAAACAAGCAATCCAAACTTCAAATGATATAAGTGAAGCACATGAAGCATTCTATAAAGCCATACTCAAAAGATATAAGTGAAGTGCATAGAGCATTCTATAAATAAACCAAGGAATATCTCATACCAGCATGGTGCATAAAAGAAAAGTGAAAACTAAATGCAAAAGACGCTCCAAGATTGCACATATCGCATGAACGAAACGAATCCGAAAACATACCAATAATTGTTGAAGAAAGAGGGGATGCCTTCTGGGGCATCCCCAAGATTAGACGCTTGAGTATCCTTGAATATTTACTTGGGGTTCCTCGGGCATCCCCAATCTTGAGCTCTTGCCTCTCTTCCTTCTTCTCACATCGAGACCTTCTCGATCATCAACACTTCATCCACACAAAACTTCAACAGAAAACTCAGTAAGATCCGTCAGTATAATAAAGCAAACCATTACTCTAAGTACTATTGCAAACCAATTCATATTTTGTTTTTGCATTGTGTCTACTGTAATATAACTTTTTCATGGCTTAATCCACTGATATGAATCAATAGTTTCATCAAAACAAGCAAACTATGCATCAAAAACAGAATCTGTCTAAAACAGAACAGTCTGTAATAATCTGAACATTCACCATACTTCTGATACTTGAAAAATTCTACCAAAATTATGAAAATTAAACAATTTTTATAGAAAGACAGTTCAAAAAGAATCAGAACCATTTGACGTTCCAGTAAAAAACTTAAAATCGTGCACTACAGCCAAAGTTTATGTCCTGCACCGTACAAACCAACAAGCATTGTAAACATCCTAAAGGCAAACCTTAGCACATTACTTTTATAATATAATGGAATTGTACAAGGGGATAATTATTTTTGTTGAAAATTTTCTGTAATCAAGATTCAAAAAGTTTCCGTGAGCATGAACAAGGTTCAAGGCTAGCTCCCACTTCAACAATGCTTGTCTTTCTCACTTTCGCTTTCCTTTTTGAATAAGTTTTAGGTTCCCCTCTTTATTTTTATTGTTTTTAAACTATATAAAAGCACTCAATAGAAATAAATGACTCTCTAAAACTTCCGGGTTGTCTCTCTGGCAGCGCTTTCTTTAAAGTCATTAAGCTAGGCATATAGTGCTCAAGTAGTGAATCCACCCGGATCCCAAGGTATATCAAAGCCAATTTTAATTAGCAATGATTTGTAGTTTAGTAGTGAGCACAAAGCAACATATATCATGTAATGAAGAAGTCTAACTCTCTTCCTATGCATCGGCATGTCATAAAAGAACAATTCATGCACACATAGTTAAGGCCAATGCATAGTATAAACAATTTCTTGCAATTTTATCGTGTTGGAAACATAGAGAGGTGGAGATATAGTTCCTCTATCATAATAATTGCAAGTAGGAGCAGCAAGAACATGCATATTATATCTATAAAAATCATCATGTGCAACAGTAAAAGGCAACCCATCAATATAATCCTTAATAAGCACAAACTTCTCCGATATATTGTAGTTTGGAGAATTCAAAAAGATAATAGGACTATCATGTGTGGGTGCAATAGCAACAATTTCATGTTTAACATAAGGAACTATAGCAAGTTTATCTCCATAAGCATCATTCATATTGGCATCATGGCCACAAGCATAGCAAGCATCGTCAAAAAAGGATATTTCAAGAGAATCAACGGGATCATAACAATCATCATAGCAATCATCCTTCGGTAAGAATGAAGGGAAATTAAACAATGTATGAGTGGAAGAGTTACTCTCATTAGAAGGTGGGCATGGGTGATCAATCCGCTCTTCCTCCTTTTGTTCTTTGCTCTCCTCCTCATCCTTTTCATCCAATGAGCTCAAAGTTTTGTCAATTTCTTCTTCCATAGATTCCTGCAAAACATTAGTCTCTTCTGGGACAGTGGAGACTTTCTCAATAAACGCATCAATATCGGAATTGTATTCATAATTCTCATAACAATATTTAAGGATAGCTAAATTTGCAGGTCTGTAGACAGCATCATAAATATTTTCATATTCTTTGAACATAGATTGAATTTCATAAGCACCCATAAAAGCAACAAATTCTTCTATTTGTTCCACATCATAGTAATCATATATACCATTAGCATAAGAAGCAAAGGTTTTATTATCATTAAATTCACATGAAAAGGGAAGGTGTGGAGCCTTCATCCTAGAGCAACAAGTATAATCATATCTCAAGCATAGTTGCCTAGCATACCAATACAACATATAAATTTGATCCCATAAT